>NW_027252055.1:0-31540 GCF_044704955.1 Pristiophorus japonicus | reverse complement strand
GTCAGAATTTTAAACGTTTCTATGAGGTCCCCTCTCATTCTTCTGAACTCCAGTGAATACAAGCCCAGTTGATCCAGTCTTTCTTGATAGGTCAGTCCCACCATCCCGGGAATCAGTCTGGTGAACCTTCACTGCACTCCCTCAATAGCAAGAATGTCCTTCCTCAGGTTAGGAGACCAAAACTGTACACAATACTCCAGGTGTGGCCTCACCAAGGCCCTGTACAATTGTAGCAACACCTCCCTGCCTCTGTACTCAAATCCCCTCGCTACGAAGGCCAACATGCCATTTGCTTTCTTAACCGCCTGCTGTACCTGCATGCCAACCTTCAATGACTGATGTACCATGACACCCAGGTCTCTTTGCACCTCCCCTTTTCCTAATCTGTCACCATTCAGATAATAGTCTGTCTCTCTGTTTTTACCACCAAAGTGGATAACCTCACATTTATCCACATTATACTTCATCTGCCATGCATTTGCCCACTCACCTAACCTATCCAAGTCGCTCTGCAGCCTCATAGAATCCTCCTTGCAGCTCACACTGCCACCCAACTTAGTGTCATCCTCAAATTTGGAGATACTACATTTAATCCCCTCGTCTAAATCATTAATGTACAGTGTAAACAGCTGGGGCCCCAGCACAGAACGTTGCAGTACCCCACTAGTCACTGCCTGCCATTCTGAAAAGTCCCCATTTACTCCTACTCTTTGCTTCCTGTCTGACAACCAGTTCTCAATCCATGTCAGCACACTACCCCCAATCCCACGTGCTTTAACTTTGCACATTAATCTCTTGTGTGGGACCTTGTCGAAAGCCTTCTGAAAGTCCAAATATACCACATCAACTGGTTCTCCCTTGTCCACTCTACTGGAAACATCCTCAAAAAATTCCAGAAGATTTGTCAAGCATGATTTCCCTTTCACAAATCCATGCTGACTTGGACCTATCATATTACCTCTTTCCAAATGCACTGCTATGACATCCTTAATAATTGATTCCATCATTTTACCCACTACCGATGTCAGGCTGACCGGTCTATAATTCCCTGTTTTCTCTCTCCCTCCTTTTTTAAAAAGTGGGGTTACATTGGCTACCCTCCACTCCATAGGAACTGATCCAGAGTCAATGGAATGTTGGAAAATGACTGTCAATCCATCCACTATTTCGAAGGCCACCTCCTTAAGTACTCTGGGATGCAGTCCATCAGGCCCTGGGGATTTATCGGCCTTCAATCCCAAGAAAGCAGGAAAGGGGTACTGAGGTGAAAGATCAGCCATGATCTTATTGAATGGTGGTGCAGGCTCGAAGGGCCGAATGGCTTACTCCTGCACCTATTTTCTATGTTTACAGGTCTGAAATAAGCCAATCTATCGGTACATGAATTCAAGGGCTCTGACTCCATTAAGTCAGTAAGCAGCCCTTTCACAGATACTGTGGGTGGCTCTGAAAAGAGCCTTTGGGTTATTAGATTAAATCTTGTCCACTTTACTTGGTCTTGGACGAAGTGGTGGTTTTCGTGGGCAGCAGCACAGCCTGGATATTCGGCAGCACCCCGCCCTGAGCGATGGTCACCTTTCCGAGCAGCTTATTGAGCTCCTCGTCGTTGCGGATGGCCAGCTGCAGGTGTCTGGGGATGATGCGGGTCTTCTTGTTGTCGCGGGCCGCGTTGCCGGCCAACTCCAGGATTTCAGCGGTCAGATACTCGAGCACAGCAGCCATGTAGACCGGGGCTCCGGCACCCACACGCTCAGCGTAGTTCCCCTTTCACAGGGAACTGCAGTCCGGCCCGGAAGGAACGAGCCTTGGCCTTGGCCCGAGCTTTACCGCCGGTTTTTCCTCTTCCAGACATTTCCACAATCCACAGGTTCAGAAAAAGAATGCGAAACTCCTCCCTCATCTGCTCTTCTTATATATTCTGGAGGGATACAGGGAGTGAACTTGTGATTGGTCGCTCTGCGGTGCATTTCATTGGTCTTTTCCGATGACCAATCACCATCTGCTTAGCCTGCCACTGAAAAGAGGGCGAAAATTATTGTTCGACTTCCAACGAATCTTCAATTTCAAAAACCCCGCCAATAATTTTTACAATGCGGTTATGTTAATAAATTCATCATTAGCCAAAGATTTCCAAACACATTTTATTCCATATTGCCTTCCAAATTCCAGAATGTAACAATCAGGATTAAATTAGGGTTCACTTTCAAACATTCTGTTACGGGACACATTCCAGCTCATTCTTTGTACAATTTGGGAATCACAGATCATGGCTCGATCCTCCGCACAGGCGGGAGTGAGACCAGAACTGGAAGTCCTTCTGTGAAAAGAGAAGAGGGACAGAGTGTTCAAACTGCAAAGTTCTGGTCTCTGTAAGAACTCCCATTCTGAGTTGTTGCACACGCAGGCCCCGGGTAATAAGCGGGTTGACTAACTAGATTTTTTTTTTGAAAAGGGCTTGAGAGAGAATGAGGTGAGTAAAGTCTAAAACAAGTCCATAATTCGTCGGCAGGCGACCAGGGAGTGTTTATATTTTACTGGGAGGGAACTTCATCAACGAAGCTAAGGCTGAACCGGACAGTAAAACCGATCATCTGAAAATTCGTATCTAAATCTACCCTGGATCTTTAAATGTTGTCAAAAACACTTGCTCAGGAAATAAGTACAGTAAATTGAAATTAAAGGATGACGCGATTGTGCAGCTCTTTCAGAGAGGTTGTGGGTGGCTCTTAAAAGAGCCGTTGTGTTTGGGGTTTGTTTCGTCAGAACAGCGTGGAGTTTTACTTGGAGCTGGTGTACTTGGTCACCGCCTTTGTCCCTTCCGACACGGCGTGCTTGGCCAGCTCTCCGGGCAGCAGCAGGCGCACGGCGGTCTGAATCTCCCGGGAGCTGATGGTGCAGCGCTTGTTGTAATGGGCCAGCCGGGAAGCCTCACCCGCGATGCGCTCGAAAATATCGTTCACAAACGAGTTCATGATGCCCATGGCCTTGGAGGAGATACCGGTGTCGGGATGAACCTGCTTCATCACTTTGTAGATGTAGATGGAGTAACTCTCCTTCCTCGACTTTCTGCGCCTCTTGCCGCCCTTCGGTGGTGTTTTCTTGATCACTTTCTTGGCGCCTTTCTTGGCAGTAACTGATTTCTTCTCTTCAGGCATCGTCTTGTTCAATCCGACCCAGACATGACGTAAACTCAGCTCGGAGCTCGTATTATATCGGCAGCCCCACACTCCGCCCACAGCCCTATGCTAATGAGGGATGGGTGAAGGCAACGATTGTGATTGGTTCATTCGCTGCGTTGTCAATTTCCATTGTTCTGTAATTCTCTGATTGGATATTTAAAGAGACCAATCAGATTTACCGCTCGCCACAATCTCAAATTCTTGAATTAGGTCATCAGTTACATCCCCTCCCGAGCCATACTCTGTTCTTTATCGATCGAGATATCTACATGTTCGACAGACATTGACCGGTTTGTAACCGAGATTGCCTGAGGGTCACTTCTGGTCAGGACTTGGGAGTCCTTCTATGAGGGCAAAAGATCCTCACTGTCCTTCCGCCCTGATGCTGCCTTCCTCCCACCGTTTAATTCAACACCTTTCTTATCTGTCACTGCTGTAACTATATTAGTTGTTTCAGTATTACCTTCACTGGAATATGCCATAGCTTCTGTGCCGTAAACGGCCTATTTCCCTTCGCACAGGGGACATAAATTTAAAGTAATTGGCAGGTTTAGAGGGGAAATTTCTTCACGCAGAGAGTGGGGGTCTGGAACTCACTGCCTGAATGGGTGGTCGAAGCAGAACCCCCCCCCCCCGAAGACCACCTAATAAGACTGTGTTATTTTGCCACCTGGGGAGTGCACCCCAGCCAGCACTGTAAGGGGAGACCTGCCCTCACAGCTTCCCTCTTTCCCACCCCACACCCTCTCTCTCTCTCTCTCTGTCACTCTCTCTTTCTCTCCCCTCTCTCCCCGTGAGCTCTTTCCTCCTAATTAATAAATCAAGACAACTGAGCAGAGGGAGCAAGGCCCCTCCCCAATCGTTAACTAGGGGAGAAGTGTGCCTCATTAAGTGCTCCCTCTGCTCCCACATTTAACGAGGCCTATTAAGACCATTAAGGCCTGTGACTTTGGGGTGAGTGTAACCCTTAAAGGGACCCCATGATGGCGACACCATCCACGTTGGTGGCAGGGCCAGTTAAGACTTACGCGCAGGCAGCTTCCACAGCCACTGCGGCCTCCTGCTGCCCTGCCACCATTTTGATTAATAACTAAAAAACATGGGGTCAAGAGCTACACTCACCCCACTATGAGCATCAAGGAGTGCGTGCGGGCGATGGCTGGGGTAGTCGGCCCCTCGGCCATTGTCGTGGCCTCCAAGATGTCCGGGAAGGCTGTGTTCTTCCTGGGGTCGGAGCAGGCGGTGTCCCTGGCCCTTGAAAAGGGGCTCACGGTGGGCGGGACGTTCCTGCCGGTGGACCCTCTCGAGGCCACCACGCAGAGGGTCATTCTTTCGAATGTCCCGCCCTTTGTTCCCGCTCCTCCACCTACATCAACTCGGGGAGGTAAGGTCGGGGATTAACCCGATACCGCTCGGCCTCAGGGAGACCAGCCTGCATCACGTGTTCTCCTTCCGCCGCCAGCTTTTTGTCCGCCTGGCGCGGGAGGAGATGACAATGGGCACCTTCAAAGTGGTGCATGAGGGGACTGCCTACCGCGTCTTTTGGACGTTGGACGGCGTACGGTGCCATGCCTGTAGGGAGGTAGGGCACGTTTGGAAGAACTGCCCCGCCTCCAAGGCCGCCAAAACACCAAAGGCGGCCAAGGCTGGCGCCGCCATCACCCCTCCCCCTAGTAGCATCCGCGTGGATGCGCGGACATCGTCAGAGGCCTTTGTCTTCATGGCCTCCGGCGGTGGGGAGGGAGAGTGTCCGGGTGGAAGGAAGGCATGGAGGAAGGTGAAATACCTCGAGGCGGGTCCCCTCAGAGCACCGGACAGCCCCATCACCGCGCCCGGCCTACCTCTGTCACCGGCGAGCGCGGGGTGCCCTGAGCCCGTGCCCAAGCCCTCGACCAATAGCACAGAGGGGCTTGGGCGCGGGCAAGAAAAACAAAAGGGGGGAGTGGAGCGGGTGGCCTCGGCAGTCATGGAGGTCTCCCTGCATCCACGCCACCCCCTCAGACAAAAAAGGAGGCACCGCTCCAATGAGGCGGAGGGGGAACAATATCCCTCCATGGAGGAGTTGGTGCCCGCCACATGTCCCGTGTCCTCCACCAGCGCCCCCAAACCGCGCCGTCGGCAGGGGGGAATCTGTCCCCGGGGAGGGTCAGACAGTCGACGCTGCCCAGCCTCTGCCTCCCAGGGATGGCGAGGAAGATCTGCCTGTTGTGGGGGGCGTGGGGCCGGCGGAGGAATATGTCGCCGCCGGGTCGGGCGTCCCGGGGACTGAGGCGGGCGGGGCTGAAAAGGCCGAACCTGAGCCCACCGAGTCAATATACAACATCTCCCGGGATCTGCTCGATCCGGCAGATAAATAAAATTTTAATAATTTTAAAGAACCTACACACACTGGGCTGGGGGGGTGGCGGCGGGAAGGGGGAAGAACACCAACCCTCGCCCCAAACTTTGGAGCTGGGGGACTTGGAGGACCTGGAGCAGTTCTTCGACCAGGTCTCTCCATGTTCCCCGGTGCCTGGGGCGGAGGGGGAACCCCTTCCGCTGCCGCTTCCTGACCCAGCACCACAATTAAAAGAGCCCAGTGGGGACTCCTCTGCCGATGATCCTGGGGGTGGGATCGGGGCAGAGCCAGGGCCGGATGGAGCAGCCAGGCCGTTTGTCGACAGACCGGCTGCTGGCGGCGACCTCCCGGAGGGGGATGGGGACTCGGTGGAGGGTGCGGGAGAAGATCTGGAGTCCATCGCCAGTGAGGTGGTGGATCTCCTCGTGCCCGCTGCTGAGTCCCGCCTCATTCCTGTAAAGGAGCTCCGGGACTTTATGGTCCAGAGCCAGGGTCGCCGCAACTGAGCCCATCTGGCCCTAGAAAAATGGTCCGAGCCGGCGCTCCTCATCAGGTCCGTCTGTGCTGCTGCTAAAACCATGGCTGCGGGTGGGCCCTTATCAAAGGCGCAAAGCCTTGAGCTGCGCCAACTCAAAACGTTCCTCGCTGGGCTGCTGAGGGAGTGGAGGTCAACAAACGACTCCACTCCACCCCCCACAATAGGTTAAGTAGAGGTTGCACTATGCTTTTGTCATGAAGATAACCATAACCAGGCTCAACATCAATGGCGGCAGAGAGGCACGCCGTAGATTTAACAATTTTTCGCTCCTGCGGGAGGGGAAATACGCGGTGTGCTTCCTGCAAGGAACCCACACCATTCCGGGAGACGAAGCCACGTTGCTCCTGGAATGGCAAGGAGAGGTCCGCATGAGTCACCACACTGCCACTTCTTGTGGGGTGGCCATCTTGCTGACCCCGCATTTTCAGCCGGAGATCTTGGGAGTCGAGGTGCCCATGCCAGGCCGCTTGCTGCACATTACGGTTCACCTGGGGGACGTGCCGCTCCATCTCGTGAATGTGTACGCCCCTCAGCCCGGCCCGCAGCAAACGCGCTTCTTCGAAGAAGTGTCTGCTCTTCTTGGCTCCGTCGACATCGGCAACTGCATTGTCCTCGGAGGGGCTTTCAACTGCACCCTCGAGGCGAGGGACCACTCCGGTGCCCCGCAGAGCATGACAGTGATCGAGAAGTTGAGGGACCTGGTCGGGTCCTTCGACTTGGTGGACGTCTGTCGAAATCTCCATCCCGACTCCAGCGCCTTTACTTGGGTGAGGCCTGGAAGAGGATGGTGCAGAATTGATCACCTTTACGTGTCTCGGGCATACGTTTCCTGTGTTCCGGCGGCCTCCATGCGGCCGGCGCCGTGTTCGGACCACCACCTGGTGTGGGCGGAGCTCGCTTCGCTCCACGTGAGGACGGGATCCACGTACTGGCATTTTAACAACCAGCTGCTGGAGGACGAGCGGTTCCAGGACTTGTTCCGTCATTTCTGGGCCGACTGGAGAAGGAAGCAGGGGGACTTCCCCTCCTTGAGGTTATGGTGGGACGTGGGCAAGGCTCACGTCCGTGTCTTCTGCCAAGAGTACGCGAGGGGGTCGACCAAGGTGCGGGCGGCCAGGGTCGGGCACCTAGAAAAAGAGGTGCTCGACCTGGAATCCCGTCTCAGTCAAGTCGTCGAGGCACCGGCCCTGCGGATGCTGTACGAAGCGTAGAAGGCCGTGCTGAAGGACCAGCAGTTCGTCGGGTCCCGAGGCGCGTTCGTGAGGTCGCGGATCCGGTTCCAGCGGGATCTAAACCGTGGCTCCCCCTTCTTCCACTCGCTGGAAAAAAGACAGGGTGTCCGTAAGCAGCTCTTGACGCTGTTGGCCGACGACGGCTCTCTCGTCTCGGATCCGGAGGGCGTCAGCAACAGGGCCCGAGGATATTACGGGGCTCTGTTCTCTCCGGAGCCGTCCAGCGAGGAAGTGCGTAGAGTTTTGTGGGAGGACCTGCCGAAGGACGGCCCGGAGGGCACCGAAAATCTGGAAGCTCCGCTAAGCCTGGCGGAGCTGACCAGCGCCCTCGACCGGCCCTCGAGGGGAAAAGCCCCAGGGCTGGATGGGCTGACCATGGAGTTCCACAGGGAATTCTGGGACATCCTGGGGGGTGACCACGCGCGGGTCCTGGGGGAAAGTCTGGCGACCGGGGAGATGCCCCTCTCTTGGTGCAGGGGAGTCATCGTCCTGCTGCCTAAGAAGGGCGATCTCCGCCTACTTAAGAACTGGTGCTCAGTCTCCCTCCTCAGCACGGACTACAAAATCTTTGGCAGGGTGATGTCTGCTCGCCTTGGCACTGTGCTGGACCACATGATCCACCCCGACAAGTCCTACACGGTCCCGGGCCGGACAATCCACGATAACATCCATCTGGTCCGGGACCTCATCCATCACTCCCAGAAGGCTGGTCTGTCGGTCGCCTTCCTATCTCTCGACCAAGAGAAGGCGTTCGACAGGGTGGATCACGACTATCTGTTCGGAACTCTGCGCGCTTTCGGGTTCGGGACGCATTTCGTCGCCCGGATCCGACTTTTATACACCACCGCAGAGTGCCTGATTAAGGTTAATGGGTCCTTGACGGCGCCCCTTCGCTTTAGGAGAGGGGTGCACCAGTGATGCCCCATTGTCCAGCCAGTTATATGCCATCTGAGTGGAGCCTTTCCTGTGCCTCCTGCGGACGAGGTTGATGGGACTGGCTCTGCAAGGGCTGGGCATGGAGGTCGTCCTCTCAGCTTATGCCGATGACGTGCTCCTCACGGTAGAGGATCCCGTTGACCTGTGGAGAATGCGTGAGTGCCAGGAGATTTACTCGGCCGCATCTTCTGTCAGTATCAACTGGGATAAATGTTCCGGACTCCTGGTGGGTCAGTGGTGAGTGGACTCCCTGCCGGAGGAGTTCAGGCCTTTTGCCTGGAGCACGACCATCTCCTCTATCTGGGAGTCTACCTTAGCCCCGACGAGGAAGCCTGGCCGGCAAATTGGCAAGAGCTGGAGGCCAAGGTCACCATTCGCCTCGGGCGATGGACAGGACTGCTCGGAGTGCTGTCCTACAGGGGTCGAGTGCTAGTCATAAACCAGCTGGTGGCCACTATGCTGTGGTACCGGCTGGCCACTTTGACCCCTCCCCCTGCGTTTGTCACCAATATACAGAAGAAGCTGGTGGACTTCTTCTGGAACAACAGGAAGCACTGGGTCTCTGCAGCGGTCTTGAGTCTCCCGCTTAGGGAGGGCGGTCAGTTGTTGGTGTGCATCAGCACCCAGCTAGCGACTTTCCATCTTCAGACCCTGCAGAGATACCTTTACATTGAGCCCCCTCCTAGGTGGCGTGCGCTGGCGACGTATTTCTTCTGCCAGCAGCACAGCCTCAACTATGACATGCAGCTCCTGTTTGTGAGCTTGGGGGGCATCAGGACCGCCGTCCAGGAGCTGCCTGTCTTTTACCAGGAACTCATCAGGGTCTGGAACAAAGTCTCCACCAAGCGCAGCTCTCCACCGGCTGGAGTGGCAGCTGTCCTGCAGGAGCCGCTGCTCGGGAATCCGTACCTCCACGACCGAGGTTTTATGTGGCAGTCGAACGAGAGGGTTGCGGCTGGCGAGGTGACCAGGGTCAGGGACCTGCTCGATGATGGAGGAGTAGGCTGGATGACGCCAGACATGCTGGCATGGCACCTAAATTCGGCCGACGTCTGCCGCATGGCCGATGCCATTGAGTCGCTAAAAACAGCTCTGGGCCCTGACTCCATTAGGTTTGTCGAGGAGGCTCAAGCACGTGAGGAGATCCCATCCGAACTGACCCCCGTCCGGACAGAATTCCTCATCGGCGCCAAACCGCGGAACCTCCCTCGGGAGCCGGCGCCTCGGGGGAATCCCCTCCGTGCCTTTCAGTTCTGCATGCAGGGGTTTCCTGTACGGGCTGCTCCTGCACACTCTCAACCTTGCCATCCTCGTCTGCCGTCCGGACACGCCATGGCATACCATCTTGCCGTCTGGAGGAGGCGGGGATCCCCGATGGAATGCACTCTATGCGGGAGTCCTCCCATTATTTATTGGGGACTTGGCCTGGAAGGTGGTACACGGAGCAGTCCCATGCAATAAATGTTTAAGTTGGTTCACGGGCTCCCAGGCCACCTGCAATTTCTGCGGTCTGGAAGAGTCCGTGTTCCACGTTTTTAGTGAATGTACGAGGTTGCACCCCCTGTTCCATTATTTAAAGGGGCTGCTCCTCAATTTCTGGCTGCACTTCAGTCCCACATTCCTGGGACGCTGTGCGGAGGGGAGCGGGTAGGTCCGAAGGCCTCCTTGTAGGACTGCTCCTGGGCACGGCCAAGGGTGCCATCAGCCAGTCCAGGCAGCGGGTGGTCGAGGGGGTCGTTCAGCCTGACTGCCTGCTTCTCTTCCGTGCTTACATCCGGGCCAGGGTGTCCTAGAGATGGAGCACGCGGTGTCCACCGGTACACTCACGGCCTTCCGCGAGAGGTGGGCGCCGGAGGGACTGGAGTGTAGTGTCACCCCCGGCACCAAATTTTAATATGATTTTATATGTTTTAAAGTTTAATTTGTTTTAATTGCTGGGTTTTAGTGTCCCCCTTCCCTTTTATAGGGGGCACTTGTAAATTATGGTTTTTCTGCCCCAAAAGAACCCCACAAAAATAACCAAAAAAAAAAGGGCACGTGAAAAGTGTTTGAAGTGTCCCCCAGATCGGGGGGCACTTGGATTAATTTATTATGTTTTCCCCAAAAAAGTTGTGCCGTAAACAGCCTATTTCCCTTAGCACAGGGGACATAAATTTAAATTAATTGGCAAAAGGTTTAGAGGGAAAATTTCTTCACGCAGAGGCTGGGGGTCTGGAACTCACTGCCTGAATGGGTGGTCGAGGCAGAAACACTCACCACATTTAAAACTACTTGGATGTGCACTTGAAGTGCCGTAACCTGCAGGGTTACGGACCTAGAGCTGGAAAGTGGGTTTAGGCTGGATTACCTTTTGTTGGCCGGCACGGACACGATGGGCCGAAGTGGCCTCCTTCCGTGCTGGAAGCTTCGATGATAAATGTCTAGAATTCTGAAACTAAAAGGATATACCATCCATCGTGCATATGCTGATTTAAAACATAGGGACCTTGGCGAAAATATCTATCTATACAGAACAAAATATAAATCAACGATATCTCCCTCCGCCCCCCTCCCTGTGAGACGGTGGGTGGCATTGAGAAGAGCCTTTGCTTTGTGCTTGGGGGAGAGGGTCGTGTTGAATCCATAAAAAGTGCGGCCCTGCCGTTTCAGAGCGTACACCACATCCATGGCAGTGACCGTCTTGCGCGTGGCTGCTCAGTGTAGGTCGAAACTGGTCGGCTAAGGAGAGAAAGACACAGCCCGGGAACGGCCGGATCTCCCGGGAACAGAGCCAGCATTCAAACTCTCAAACCAGACCAGAATTAAACTAGGCCCTTTTAATAACCGCCGACTCTCTTCATACAGCTATCATTGATAAACTAGAGAATATTTAAGGAACCGGTTGCGGTATTTATACAAGTTTTGAGTCTCTAACAACTGTAGTTTAATTATTAGCTGCTAACTAGAACAGTTTGCGTGAGCAGAAAACCGTAATGCAGATACCAGAAACTGAAAACTCCTGCATACAGGTCTGAAACAGGCCAATTTATCGGTACCAGAACTGAAGGTCTCCAATAATACAGTAAGCAGCCCTTTCACAGATACTGTGGGTGGCTCTGAAAAGAGCCTTTGGGTTATTAGATTAAATCTTGTCCGCTTTACTTGCTCTTGGACGAAGTGGTGGTTTTCTTGGGCAGCAGCACAGCCTGGATATTAGGCAGCACCCCACCCTGAGCGATGGTCACCTTTCCCAGCAACTTGTTGAGCTCCTCGTCGTTGCGGATGGCCAGCTGCAGGTGTCTGGGGATGATGCGGGTCTTCTTGTTATCGCGGGCCGCGTTGCCAGCCAGCTCCAAGATTTCAGCGGTCAGATACTCGAGCACAGCAGCCATGTAGACCGGGGCTCCGGCACCCACACGTTGAGCGTAGTTCCCCTTTCGCAGGAGCCTGTGAACACGGCCCACAGGGAACTGCAGTCCGGCCCGGGAGGAGCGAGACTTGGCCTTGGCCCGAGCTTTACCGCCGGTTTTTCCTCTTCCAGACATTTCCACAATCCGCAGGTTCAGACAAGGAATGAGAAACTCCTCCCATATCTGCCCTTCTTATAGCTTCTGGAGGGATGCAGGGAGCGAACTTGTGATTGGTCACTCTGTCGTGGATTTCATTAGCCGTTTCCGATGACCAATCACAGCCTGTTTAGTCCACCAATGAAAGGAGGGCGGAAATTACTGGTTCCCAACAGTCAGAATCTAACGATTTTTAAAATTCAAAAATCCCGCCAATAATTGTTAAAATTGCGGATTATGTTAGTAACTTCACCATTAGTCATATATTTCTATACAATTTGTTTCCTTTTGTCTTATTCCATGTTTCCCTTGCAAGTTCTGGCCTGTAACAATCAGGATTAAATTCGGCTTCAGTTTCAAACTGTCTGTAACGGGCGGGACTCAGTCCCCACTGATTCTGTAACGGGACACATTCCAGCTCCATCTTTGTAAAAGTGAACTTCTTTTCACAGGAGCTGCTGTGGGAGTGAGACCAGAACTGAGAGCCCTTCTGCAAAAAGAGAAGAGGGACAGAGTGTTCAAACTGCCCCTGTTCTAGTCTCTAAGAACTCCCATTCTGGGTTGTTACACTGCGGGGAGTCTCGGGTTAATAAACGGACTGAGCGCAACGGAATAAAACAAAACGTGAAAAGGGCTTGAGTGAGAATGTGACTGAAATCAGAGTTTCCCCGCCCCCCAAAATAAATTCGTCGGCAGGCGCTGTGAATGAACGGGTCTGAGAACAAAGGGAAAGCGACCAGGGACGTGTTTGTAGTTGACTCTGCAGGAAATTCCAGCGACGCCAAGGTCGAACGTCAGTGAAGCTGCTTATGAGTATTCAGAACTAAATCTACAGCTGGAACTGCAAAGGTTCTCACACACACTTGTTCGGGAAATAATTACAGTAAATTGAGTCTAAAGGGTGATGTGTTTGTGCAGCTCTTTCAATGATGTTGTGGGTGGCTCTTAAAAGAGCCGTTGTGTTTGGGGTTTGCTGTCAGGACAACGTGGAGTTTTACTTGGAGCTGGTATATTTGGTCACCGCCTTTGTCCCTTCCGACACGGCGTGCTTGGCCAGCTCTCCGGGCAGCAGCAGGCGCACGGCGGTCTGGATCTCCCGGGAGCTAATGGTGGATCGCTTGTTGTAATGGGCCAGGCGGGAAGCCTCACCCGCGATGCGCTCGAAAATATCGTTCACAAACGAGTTCATGATGCCCATGGCCTTGGAGGAGATGCCGGTGTCGGGGTGAACCTGTTTCATCACTTTGTAGATGTAGATGGAGTAACTCTCCTTCCTCGACTTTCGGCGCTTCTTGCCGCCCTTTGGTAGTGTTTTCTTGATAACTTTCTTGGCACCCTTTTTCGAAGCTGGTTTCTTTTCCTCAGGCATCGTCTTGTTCAGTCAGGCACAGATATGAAGGAAATTCTGCTCCAGGCGAGCATTATATAGGCAGCCCCACAGCCCGCACACAGCCCTATGCTAATGAGGGATTGGTGAAGGCAATGACTGTGATTGGCTCATTGGCTGCGTTGTCAATTTGACATTGTTCTGTATCTCTCTGATTGGTCTCTTTAAACATCCAATCAGATTTATTGCTCGCCACAATCTCAAATTCTTGAATGAGGTCATCAATTGCATTCCCTCCCGATTTGTACTCTGTTCTTTATGTTTCTGTTCTGCTCTCAAGTAAAAATGGTTAATGACGGCCGGACTTATGAGCTTCACGTTTTTTCCTGTATATATATCTGAACAGCAAACTCGCTGCTGTGTTTGTCGATCTAGATTTTTACATGTTCGAGACATTGACCGGTTTGTAACCGAGATTGCCTGAGGGTCACTTCTGATCAGGATTTGGGAGTCCTTCTTTGAGGGCAAGGGGCCCTCACTGTCTTTCCGCCCTGATGCTGCCTTCTTCCCATCGTTTAATTCAACACCTTTCTTATCTGCCACTGCTGTAACATGGATGAAACAGCACGAATTTATGAAGGGGAAGTCATGTTTGACAAATTTGCTGGAATTCTTTGAGGATGTAACGAACTGTGTGGATAAACGGGAAGCAGTGGATGTGGTGTATTTGGACTTCCAGAAGGCATTTGACAAGGTGCCATATAAAAGGTTACTTACTGCACAAGATAAAAGTTCATGGGGTTGGGGGTAATATATTAGCATGGATAGAGGATTGGCAAACGAACAGAAACCAGAGAGTCGGGATAAATGGTTCATTCTCACGTTGGCAATCAGTACCCAATGGGATGCCACAGGGATCAGTGCTGGGACCCCAACTATTTATGATCTATATTAACGACTTGGAAGAAGGGACTGAGTGTAACACAGCCAAGTTTGCTGACGATACATAGATGGGAGGAAAAGCAATGTGTGAGGACACAAACATTCTGCAAAAGGACATAGACATGCTAAATGAGTGAGCAAGAATTTGGCAGATGGAGTATAATATTGGAAAGTGTGAGGTCATGCACTTTGGCAGAAAAAAATCAAAGAGCAAGTTATTATTTCAATGGCGAAAGATTGCAAAGTGCTGCAGTACAGCGGGACCTGGGGGTACTTGTGCATGAAACACAAAAGGTCAGTATGCAGGTAGAGCAAGTGATCAGGAAGGCCAATGGAATCTTGGCCTTTATTGCAAATGGGATGGAGTATAAAAGCAGGGAAGTCTTGCTACAGTTGTACAGGGTATTGGTGAGGCCACACCTGGAATACTGCATGCAGTTTTGGTTTCCATATTTACAAAAGGATATACTTGCTTTGGAGGCAGTTCAGAGAAGTTCACAAGGTTGATTCCGGAATGAGGGAGTTGACTTATGAGGAAAGGTTGAGTAGGTTGGGCCTCGACTCATTGGAATTCAGAAGATTGAGAGGTGATCTTACCGAAACATATAAGATTATGAGGGGGCTTGACAAGGTGAACGCAGAGAGGATGTTCCCACTGCTAGGGGAGACTAGAACTAGAGGGCTTAATCTTAGAATAAGAGGCCGCCCATTTAAAACTAAGATGAGGAGAAATTTCTTCTCTGAGGGTTGTGAATCTGTGGAATTCGCTGCCTCAGAGAGCTGTGGAAGCTGGGACATTGAATAAATTTAAGACAGAAACATAGTTTCTTAAACGATAAGGGAATAAGGGTTTATGGGGCAGGGAAGTAGATCTGAGTCCATGATCGTATTAAATGGCGGAGCAGGCTCGAGGGGCCGTATGGCCTACACTGCTCCTATTTCTTCTGTTTTTATGTTCTTATGTTCTAACTACATTAGTTGTTTCAGTATTACCTTCATCTGGAATACCCCGTAAATGTCTATGATTCGAAAACTATGAGTATATGCTGATTTAAAACACCTAACACCACAATATAGATCTTGGCAAAAAACATATCTTTGCAGAACAAAATGTAAATCAACTATCTCGGCCCCGTTCCCCGGGTCACTGCTCTCTCTGTGAGGCGGTGGGTGGCTCTGAGAAGAGCCTTTGTGTTGTGCTTGGGGGAAAGGTCACGTTGTTCAGCCGCCGAACCCATAGAGAGTGCGGCCCTGCTGTTTCAGAGCGTAGACCACATCCATGGCAGTGACCGTCTTGTGCTTGGCGTGCTCAGTGTAGGTGACCGCATCCCGGATCACATTCTCCAGGAAAACCTTCAGTATCACGCGGGTCTTCTCGTAGATCAGGCCCGAGATTCGCTTGACTCTGCCTTTACCCAGTCCTTTGCCTCCTCATCCAGTCATGGTGATTCTTTACTCAAATCACCACTGAATGTTAATCTCTCGCCTTACCCATTGTCTGTTGAGACCACCAATGAAACGAGGGCGGAAATTCCTGTCAACAGTCAGACCTCGAACGATTTTTAATTTCAAAAGCACCGCCAATAATTTTTTTAAGTGCGGATTATGTTAATAAATTCACCATTAGCCAAAAGTTTACAAACAGGTTTTACTTCCTTTTATTTTATTCCATATTTCCCTTATAAATTCCAGACTGTTACAATCAGGATTAAATTCGCGTTCACTGTCAATCTGTCTGTAACGGACGGCAATCAATCCCCACTGACTCTGTAACGGGATACATTCCAGCTCAAACTGTGTAAAAGTTGGGAATCACAGATCATGGATCGATCCTCCGCACAGGGGGAAGTGAGACCAGAACTGGAAGTCCTTCTCTGAAAAGGGAAGAGGGACAGAGTGTTCACAGTGCTCCCGTTCTGGTCTCTGTACGAACTCCCATTCTCGGTTTTTACACTGCGGGGAGTCCCGGATTAATAAACGGATTGGCCCACAACAGGAATTGAAAAATAAACTCGAAAAGGGCTTGCGAGAGAATGAGGTGACTGAAATGTGAGTCTCATCCCCTAAACAAGCTCCTAATTCCTCGACAGGCGCTGTAAATGGGAACGAGCGACAAGGAACCGTGTTTGTAGCTTGAATATCAACAGCGGCCTAACGACGAACCGGACAGTGAAGCTGCTTATGAGAAATCAAAACTAAATCCACAGCTGGAACTGCAAAGGTTCTCAAACACACATGTTCAGGAAATAATTACAGTAAATTGAGTCTAAAGGGTGATGCGCTTGTGCAGCTCTTTCAGAGAGGTTGTGGTGGCTCTTAAAAGAGCCGCTGTGTTTGGGGTTTGTTCTGTCAGGACAGTGTGGAGTTTTACTTGGTCACCGCCTTTGTCCCTTCCGACACGGCGTGCTTGGCCAGCTCCCTGAGCAGCAGCAGGCGCACGGCGGTCTAAATCTCCCGGGAACTGATGGTGTCAGATTCTGGTATGTGAGTGTATATTTTATTCTGTACCTGTCTATCTCTGGTATATGAGTGTGGCGTTTAATCTGTACCCGTCAGTTACTGGTATATGATTGTGGGGGTTATTCTGTACCCCTCAGTTTCGGTTATGTGATTGTGAATTTTAATCGGTACCTGTCACTCTCTAGTATGTGAGTGTGGTGTTTATTCTGTACCTTGCACATGGCCTTCTTCGACCTTACAAAGACCTTTGACACTATCAACCACGAGGGTCTATGGAGCGTCCTCCTTTGTTTCAGATGCCCCCAAAAGTTAGTCACCATCCTCCGTCTGCCCCACGACGAGATGCAGGCCGTGATCCTTACCAACGGATCCATTACAGAGCCAATCCATGTCCAAACTGGGGTCAAACAGGGCTGCGATTTCAGCCCAACCCTCTTCTCAATCTTTCTCGCTGCCATGCTCCACCTAACAGTCAACAAGCTTACCACTAGAGTGGAACTAAACTACAGAACCAGTGGGAACCTGTTCAACCTTCGTCGACTCCAGGCCAGGTCCAACATAAGAACATAAGAATTAGGAACAGGAGTAGGCCATCTAGCCCCTCGAGCCTGCTCCGCCATTCAACAAGATCATGGCTGATCTGACCGTGGACTCAGCTCCACTTACCCGCCCGCTCCCCGTAACCCTTAATTCCCTTATTGTTTAAAAATCTATCTATCTGTGATTTGAATACATTCAATGAGCTAGCCTCAACTGCTTCCTTGGGCAGAGAATTCCACAGATTCACAACCCTCTGGGAGAAGAAATTCCTTCTCCCAGAGGGTTGTGAATCTGTGGAATTCTGTGTCTGGCATGCAAATCTAAGATCACCCCAACCTCTGTCATCAAGCTACAGTACGCAGACAACGCCTGCATCTGCATACATACAGAGGCTGAACTCCAGGACATAGTCGACGTATTCACTGAGGAGTACGAAAGCATGGGCCTTACACTAAACATCCGTAAGACAAAGGTCCTCCACCAACCTGTCCTCACCGCACAGCACTGCCCCTCAGTCATCAAGATCCACGGCACGACCCTGGACAACATGGACCATTTCCCATACCTTGGAAGCCATATCAACAAGAGAAGACGATGAGATTCAACACCGCCTCCAGTGCACCCGTGCAGCCTTCGGCCGTCTGAAGAAGTGTTCAAAGACCAGGCCCTCAAATCTGCCACAAAGCTCATGGTCGACAGGGCTGTAGTAATACCCGCCCTCCTGTATGGCTCAGGGACATGGACCATGTACAGTAGACACCTCAAGTCGCTGGAGAAATATCACCAACTATGTCTCCACAAGATCCTGCATGTCCCCTGGGAGGACAGACTCACCAACGTTAATGTCCTTGACCGGGCTATCCCCAGCATTGAAGCACTGATCACACTTTATCAGCTCCGCTGGGCAGGCCACATTGCTCGCATGCCAGACACAAGATTCCCAAAGCAAGCGCTCTACTCAGAACGTCTTCATGGCAAACGAGCCAAAGGCGAGCAAAGGGAACGTTACAAGGACACCCTCAAAGCCTCCCTGATAAAGTGCAACATCCCCACTGACACCTGGGAGTCCCTGGCCAAAGACGGCCCTAAGTGGAGCACCTCGAGTCTCATTGCCGAGAGCATGCAGAAATCAAGCACAGGCAGCGGAAAGAGCGTGCGGCAAACCAGTCCCATCCATCCTTTCCCACAATGACTATCTGTCCCACCTGTGACAGGGACTGTGGTTCTCGTATTGTATTGTTCAGTCACCTAAGGACACATTTTTAGAGTGGAAGCAAGTCTTCTTCGATTCCGAGGGACTGCCGATGAATAAATATTCTGTACCTGTTAGTCTCTGGTATGGCTGTGGGGTTAATCTGCACCTGTCAGCTGCTTTGTGAGTGTGGATTTTATTCTGGGGTTCCTCTTGGTTCTGCTATATAAATGTGGGTTTAATATCTAACTGTCAGTTTTTGGTATGTGAATGTGAGGTTTAATCTACACGTATCAGTTTCTGGTATGTGAGTGTGGTCTTTAATCTGTACCTGTCAATTTCTGGTATATGACTGTGGGCTTTATTCTGTACCTGTCAGTTTCTGATGTATGCCTGTGGGGTTAATCTGGAACTGTCAGTTTCTGGTATGTGAGTGTGGGTTTCTATTCTGCAACTGTCGGTTTCTGCCATATGTGTGTGGGTTTAATCTGTACCTGTCGGTATCTGATGTGTGAGCGTAGGTTTTATCCTGTACCTGTCAGTGTCTGGTATGTGAGTGTGGGGTGTAATCTGTACATATCAGATTCTAATATGCGAGTGGGTATTTTAATCTGTACCTGTCAGTTTCTGATATATGAGTGTAGGGTGTAATCTGTACCTGTCAGTATCTGCTATATGAGTGTGGGTTACTATTCTGTACCCGTCAGTCTCTGGTATGTGAGTGTGTTCTTTTTTTCTGTAACTGTCAGTTTATGATATGTGAGTGTGCATTTTATTCTATACATTTCAATCTCTGGTATGCGAGTGTGGGGTTTAAGCTGTACCTACTGTGAATGTTCCACTCCTGGTACCAAGAGATCCTATCTAATTGTTGGTTGCCTTAACCTTTGTTGTAAAGTAATGATGGCAAGGTTAGCAAACCCTCTTGTGGTCAAGGGCTCCCAAGTTATGATCCAACGAACTAAAGAACTACTCGACACAACAACAATATGATTCAGGAAATAGACTGTGAACGGATGAATGCGAAACTCCTAGAATGATCCTAAGTGTTATCATGGAATGATAAAAGCGGGGAATGTGAATGTTTAAAAATGTATAGAGACATTGAAGTTGAGAACGTGGGAATTGTATAGGGACAGTATAAGCTGACAAAGAATTCACGGAGGAATAGCCATGACATCTCAGACTCGAGACTGCGAAATGTTACAACACTAACACATATTGAAACAAAACCCACAGCTTGCAGAAAAACCTCAAGGTCTTATTAAATCATGTTATTAACCTGAAACATTAACAGAAGGTCTTTGTTTAAAATCAGACCATACTTAGGTCGGCTTATGAGTGGACAAAGGGAAAGAGGGATCAAAAGGGATAGGCTGGACTAGGATGTCACTCTAGCCCTATCTTGTTATCTTTTGCCGAAAATGTATAACCATCGTCCCTTTACAATGTAATGTCACTTTGTCCGTAGGAAGTGGGTGCGTTCGAACACACTTGCATTCCTTCTGTCTGATAAGGTCCCCGATCGGGATTTGCTTTTTAAATAAAAGCTTGCTTTGTTTAAAGCACAAACGGTATTCGTTTCAGTAATTTTGCTGAACCAGATTGAGGTAAAAGAATCCAAGAATCAACACTACCAGTTTCTGGTATGCGAGTGTGTATTTTATTCTGTACCTGTCAGTTTCTGGTACATGAGTGTGTATTTTATTACCTGCCCATCTCTGGGATGTGAGTGTGTGTTTAACCTATACCTGTCAGTTTCTGGTATGAGTGTGTAAGTTTTAATTTGGACCTGTCAGTTTTTAAAGCACAAACGGTATTCGTTTCAGTAATTTTGCTGAACCAGATTGAGAGAAAAGAATCTTCATTTACATTTGGTGTCAGAAGTGGGACCGAAAACTTGCGAATTAAGAGCCAGACTAGCCTTGGACGAGACGAGGGGAAAGTGGCCACTGGAGTGAGTATGATTTCAATACTGCTCCAGTTTCCCCCGGTTTCAAAAGTCTGAGGAAAGTTTAGCCACTCGCTGGTTCTCAGGTCGTGTCTGAACGAGATCCAGGACAATCTGTTGAATACCTTTCAAACTTAGAATAGGGATTGAGATAGGGAAATTGTGCGGTGACGCAAACCAAGCGGCGACTTGGAAAGATAGGTTAGAATAGGTAAGTATTGCGTGGTGACGCAAACCAAGCGGCGACTTGGAAAGAGTAGATCCGTGCGGCGACACGGAAAGTAGGGATAGTTAGAGCTAGATAGGGATAGATGATCAATCATGGATCCAAAAATTAATAGGAAAGAAATAGATACTCAAACAAAACAAATTGAAGAGTTAAAAGGCTAAGATAAATAAGCTGAAAGGGATCCACAAACCCAACTTAACCCTGACCTCCGATTTCACGGAGTGACCTCGACATGCATGGATATAATGCAGAATCAAGGGACCTGTGGGCCCTGGTAAAGCAAACCCTGAGCCCAACTGAGCATGCCCGATTTCTAACTCACCTAGGACGTGCTACTCATGATGCATTGGTGGTTGCTCACCCTAACAATGTCCAGGATCGCCTAAACGCTATCTTTAATGCTCTCACCACGACCCTTCAGAAGCCCATCAGTATGGAGCCGCCTCGGGTGGAAGGACCAAAACCTGAGCCAAGGAGATACCAGATGGAACTGCAGTATTGCGTGCAGGGTTGGGTGGATAAACAGGGATACGGTTATATCAAACACCCAAATGGCCCGGGCCCTGCTAATTACGGACCGCCCTACTGTCTCCGGCCTGGTATGGGAAGAGGTCGGGGCTGGGAAAGACGAGATGGATGCTTTATTTGTGGGCAAGGACATTGGAATAGAAATTGTCCCTCCCGTCAGCACAAAAAAGGAAGAGGAGGAAGGCAAGGGGGGAGAGGACGGGGATCTTACACTAACTTCTCCCAGAACAACCCCTTTGGCCAACCGTCCCCCGATTCGTATGGACTACGCAGGGACCCTCCCCGGACGACGAACCGATGATATTGTTAAAATATTCGGAATGAGTGGCAACCCTTCTTGATAGATACGGGAGCCTTCATGTCTTCTGTACAATCAAAGCTTAAACTCCCCACCTTCACTGAAACACAGGGACTGTCAGGATTCCTGGGACAAGTCTCTACATTCCTGGTGTCAGAAACGGTTAAAATGGGTTACCAGGAAGAATCGGTGGAACATCGATTTGTTATCACAACCAATCTGGACTGTAACTTGATGGCTAGAGACCTCCTCTGCAAATTCCAGTTGCATTTGGAGTGTGGAGATGATGGGATTATTGTAAAACAGGGAACCCTTAAGCGGCAGTATACCACTAGAACCCCTCAGTGGTGGTCTCTGGACCTGCCACAGGCACCCTATCACGTGACCCTAGCATACGATCCCAGTGGAAATGGGAAGACCTCTTCACTCCAGCAATCGATGTCCCCTATGCTCAGAGGCAGAGCAAAATCTCACCTTTGCTTGGGCCAGGCACCAGAGAACAGATCAGTGCAGCACCTGAGGCACAGACCATCCATCACGACTGCGTGGCAATGATCCGACTGGAACGATCTAAAAATACCTTCCCAGCTCCAGTGGCAGGACTCCTGGGGAAGAAGATCAATTTCATAGGTACCCTTCCAGCGGTTGTGGCAGAATCGCGGAAGAGAAGGATCAAGGCAGTCGACCTCGAGGACAGAGGCAAGATGGCGTTCCTGCTGCAGCGAGGGGCAGCGTGGTTGAAAAAAGAGCCCCACCACGCTAAAGATTTGGGAGTTATGGTGCGCCAGGCGATAGACGAGGCTGACCCTACCAGCCGGGATGTGCAAATTGTAAAACATGGCCGAACAGTCCAATTCCACGGGGACCCCGAGAAGGTCTTAACGACTCTGCAGCATCATACTGGCTCTGGCATACCTGACTATGTGGATTCTCATGTGTGGGCAGAGGACCCCTCCCAAGTGTATTATACTCCCATTGATCCGATTGAGATCCCACTGCAGGGCAATGTGGACTGGCCCTCTATCCGACAGTACCCACTGAAATCACAGGCAATCCTAAACTGACCTTTCGGCACTGTACTGCAATTAATCCGGCCTGTTTTCTTACTGAGCCACCCCAAGATGAGGAACAACCCAGTCATGATTGTTTATCTTTAATTTAAGAGGCCACATCAGTCAGGGAAGATTTTGTTGATGTACCAATTGAAGATCCAGACTGTATTATGTATGTTGACGGAATTAATCCAGAAGGTACACGAATCTCAGGATACGCCATAGTAAACCAGGAGAATCAAGTCTTGGAATCTGCCGCTTTTGAAACTGCCTATTCTGCCCAACAAGCTGAACTATTCGCCCTCACCCGAGCCTGTATCTTGGCCAAAGATCTCAAAGTCAATATCTATACCGACTCTAGGTATGCCTTTGGGGTGGCCCATGATTTCGGACAATTATGGAAAAATAGGGGATTCCTAACCTCACAGGGGAATGAGATATCCCATAAGCAACTAGTATCTGATTTGTTGCAAGCCCTCATGCTCCCCAAGCACATTGCCGTTGTTAAATTACCGCCCACACCACCGGAAAATCCCCGGTTGATATAGGGAACCACTGTGCTGACAAAGAGGCTAAACAGGCCTCTCGTGACCAACAGATGGTAGTGCCCAAAATGATGAGTCAGACTAAAAATCCTGCGAAGGATAAGTTAGCCTCGGAAAAACCAATGCCAACCATCCAAGATGTTATAAAAGCACAGGAGGACGCTCCTGAAAAAGATAAACTGTTGTGGAAATATTATGGATGTACTTATGACAATGTTTCTAAACTCTGGACCACTCCCGCGGAACAGACTTGCATGACTGACGAGTTGGCTCTATGGGTTATTGATTGTATGCATTTTGCTACTCATTGTGGAGCAAGAACCACGAGTGATACACTTTTGGCTACTTGGTGGCACCCTAGACTCCAGGCACTCACCCAGAACATCAGTAGTCGTTGCCTGGTTTGCCAGCAACATAATCCAGGGAAGGGAGTCCCCTGTGATTGGGGTAAAACGCTCCTACCTGAAGGTCCCTTTGAGACATTTCAGTTGGACTACATTGAATTGCAAAAAGTTCAGTGTTACAAATATGTGTTAGTAATAGTAGATGTGTTTAGCAGATGAATTGAAGCCTACCCTAACCTGGACAATAAGGCTCAAACTGTTGTTAAGGTGTTAATGAGGGAAATTGTTCCTAGATCTCAGCTCGACTGATGACCACCTATGTTCTTTCTCTGACTCAGGCTCTGCGACTAGCTCACAACCAGGTTCAAGATGCTCACCTCGACCTCCCAGTTTTACCCGAATTGTCCCTCGTGGCACCAGGGAAGTATGGATTCGGAAGGGATTAAAGCCACAATGGGAGGGGCCTTTTCAGGTGTTACTCACTACCCCCACTGCAGCCAAGGTTGAGGGGAGGGGTGCCTGGGTTCACCTGCACCACTGCAAGCTCACCACCCTCTAACGGACCTATTTTACTGGTTATTCTAATTCCTGTTTCTGTTCCAGACTTCCTCTTCTCCATAGCTGAACAAGGCTGTTGGCATCCTAATTGGAACGTGGACCAGTTTGAACTTTTACCCGTAGTGATAGACAGCCAGCTACACCGACGGTGACCTAAGAAGAGAGACGGGAAAACTGAACTCTTTTAATCAGCAAAATAATTGGACTATTTATCTGAATCCTGAGCCATAAGATGAAACTGTCTGTATGCCACATTCTGTATAATAGTGTTGATATATGACAGTTTCGGCGCATGGGAGGGGAGACAAAGATGAGAGCTCCATGTAAACACCTTTTTGTACATGTCTTATGTTTATGCGCAAAATGGGAACTTTTCTAGACGTTGGGTGTGTTCACATTCCCTATACATTCCAAAGGGAGAATTCCTTTGCGCCCCGTTCCACTAACCCTAACTGAGACTGTCAGATGGATTCAGAGCCAAACTATCACGAGAGGAGGGGGCCAATACAATACTGCTGAAGCTCTGGAGGGCATCACAGCTGAAATGGTAGCAATAAGGATCGTAGCATTACAAAACCGAATGGCCCTCAATTACCTGTTAGCTGAGAAAGAGGGAACGTGTGCCGATAGTGCAACATTCAGATCCTTACATTCCTGATAGTTCAGAAAACATAACCAATCTCGCTGATCACATAAGAAGGGAGGTGAAGAAGTTATCCACACCAGCAGAAGGATCTAGCTGATTTGATTGGCTATCAGATGGATCTTGGAGATCCTATCTAATTGTTGGTTGCCTTAACCTTTGTTGTAAAGTAATGATGGCAAGGTTAGCAAACCCTCTTGTGGTCAAGGGCTCCCGAGTTATGATCCAACGAACTAAAGAACTACTCGACACAACAACAATATGATTCAAGAAATAGAGTGTGACCGGATGAATGCGATACTCCTAGAATGATCCTAAGTGTTATCATGGAATGATAAAAGGGGGGATTGTGAATGTTTAAAAATGTATAGAGACATTGAAGTTGAGAATGTGGGAATTGTATAGGAACAGTATAAGCTAACAAAGAATTCATGGAGGAATAACCATGACATCTCAGACTCGAGACTGCGAAATGTTACAACACTAACACATATTGAAACAAAACCCACAGCTTGCAGAAAAACCTCAAGGTCTTATTAAATCATGTTATTAACCTGAAACATTAACAGAAGGTCTTTGTTTAAAATCAGACCATACTTAGGTCAGCTTATGAGTGGACAAAGGGAAAGAGGGATCAAAAGGGATAGGCTGGACTAGGATGTCACTCTAGCCCTATCTTGTTATCTTTTGTCAAAAATGTATAACCGTCGTGCCTTTACAATGTAACGTCACTTTGTCCGTAGGAAGTGGGTGCGTTCGAACAGACTTGCATTCCTTCTGTCTGATAAGGTCCCCGATCGGGATTTGCTTTTTAAATAAAAGCTTGCTTTGTTTAAAGCACAAACGGTATTCGTTTCAGTAATTTTGCTGAACCAGATTGAGGTAAAAGAATCCAAGAATCAACACTACCAGTTTCTGGTATGCGAGTGTGTATTTTATTCTGTACCTGTCAGTTTCTGGTACATGAGTGTGTATTTTATTACCTGCCCATCTCTGGGATGTGAGTGTGTGTTTAACCTATACCTGTCAGTTTCTGGTATGTGAGTGTGTGTTTTAATTTGGACCTGTCAGTTTCTAGAATATGTATGTGTATTTTATTCGATACCTGTCAGTTTCTGATATATGAGTGTGCTGATTAATCTGTACCTGTCAGTTTCTGATATGAGCGTGAGGTTTAATCTGTACCTGGCAGTTTCTGGTATGTGAGTGTGCATGATATTCTGTACCTGTCAGTTTCTGATATATGAATGTGGGTTTAACCTGTACCTGTCAGTTTCTGGTATATGAGTGTGTGTTTAAATTGTACCTGTCAGTTTTTGGTAAATGAGTGTGTGTTTAATCTGTACCTGTCAGTTTCTGGTATATGAGTGTGGGTTTAATCTGTACCTGTCATTTCTGCATGAGTGTGGGTTTTATTCTGTATCTGTCAGTTTCTGGTAAAAAAAATGTGGGATTAATCTGTACCTGTCAGTTTCTGATATTGGAGTGTTGGTTTTATCCCATAGCTGTCAGTTTCTGGTATATGAGTGTGGGTTTAATATGTAACCATCAGTTTCTGCTAAAAAGTGTGTGGTTTAATCTGAACCTGACAGTTTCTGGTCTATGAGTGTGGGTTTTAATCTATACCTATCAGCTTCTGGTGTGCAAATGTGGGTTTTATTCTGTATATTTCAGTATCTCGTATATGAATGTGATCCGTTTCAATGGTGAAACAGCATTGGATCCTACCGCTCCAGTGGCCGTAAGATTCACAATGTAACTCAGCCACTTCGGATCACTGTTGGAGTGACAGCTTCTGCTGCCTGTGATAATAGGATTGAGGTCAGTTCTGTGTCTCTGCGCTCTGTAAGTGATAATGCACTCACTGTGAGAAGGAGCTGCTTGCACTTTTCCTTGTATTCCAGGTGAAGGAAATATCAGATTTATACTGGCTCAATGAACTATTTTGCTTTGAGAATAATACCAGAAAAATATTAGTTATGATATGGACAACTGAGGCAGAGAATATAAAATAAAGTTGTAATGAATGGAAATGTTTAGAATAAAGTAAAGTATCTGGAGAGAAAAAACCATGATACAAACAGTGTCCTTGTCACAGTTAACTCAGAGACTCGGGTCCTGAACTTAAAGAAAGGTAAGTCGATGGTATGAGACGTGAATTGGCTAGGATAGACTGGCTAATGATACTTAAAGGGTTGACGGTGGATAGGCAATGGCAGACACTTAAAGATCGCATGGATGACCTTCAACAATTGTACATCCCTGTCTAGCGTAAAGATAAAATGGGGAAGGTGGCTCAACCGTGGCTAACAAGGGAAATTAGGGATAGTTTTAAAACCAAGGAAGAGGCATATAAATTGGCCAGAAAAAGCAGCAAACCTGAGGACTGGGAAAAATTTAGAATTCAGCAGAGGAGGACAAAGGGTTTAATTAGGAGGGGTAAAATAGAGTATGAGAGTAAGCTTGCTGGGAACATAAAAAGTGACTGAAAAAGCTTCTATAGATATGTGAAGAGAAAAAGATTAATGAAGACAAATGTAAGTCCCTTGCAGTCAGAATCAGGTGAATTTATAATGGGGAACAAAGAAATGGCAGAACAATTGAACAAATACTTTGGTTCTGTCTTCACTAAGGAAGACACAAATAACCTTTCGGAAATACTAGGGGACTGAGGGTCTAGCAAGAAAGAGGAACTGAAGTAAATCCTTATTAGTCAGGAAATTGTGTTAGGGAAATTGATGGGACTGAAGGCCAATAAATCCCAGAGTACTGAAGGATGTGGCCCGAGAAATAGTAGATACATTGGTGGTCATTTTCCAACATTCTATAGACTCTCAATCAGTTCCTATGGATTGGAGGGTAGTAATGTAACCCCAATTTTTAAAAAAGGAGGGAGAGAAAACACGGAATTATAGACCGGTTAGCCTGACATCGGTAGTGGGGAAAATGTTGGAATCAATTATTAAAGACATAATAGCAACGCATTTGGAAAGCAGTGACAGGATCGGTCCAAGACAGCATGGATTTATGAAAGGGAAATCATGCTCAACAAATCTTCTAGAATTTTTTGAGGATGTAACTAGTAGAGTGGACGAGGGAGAACCAGTGGATATGGTATATTTGGACTTTCAAAAGGCTTTTGACAAGGTCCCATACAAGAGATTAGTGTGCAAAATTAAAGCACATCGTATTGGGGCTAATATATTGACATGATAGAGAACTGGTTTGCAGACAGGAAGCAAAGAGTAAGAATGAACGGGTCCTTTTCAGAATGGCAGGCAGTGACAGTGCTGGGACCCCAGCTATTTACAATGTACATTAATGATTTGGACGAAGGAATTGAATGTAATATCTCCAAGTTTCCAGATGACACTAAGCTGGGTGGCAGTGTGAGCTGTGAGGAGGAAGCTAAGAGGCTGTAGTGTGACTTGGACAGGTAGGTGAGTGGGCAAATGCATGGCAAATGCAGTATAATGTAGAAAAATGTGAAGTTATTCACTTTGGTGGCAAAAACAGGAAGGCAGAATATTATTTGAATGGTGACAGATTAGGAAAAGGGGAGGTGCAACGAGACCAGAGTGTCATGGTGCATCAGTCATTGAAAGTTGGCATGCAGGTACAGCAGGCGGTGAAGGCGGCAAATGGCATGTTAGCTTTCATAGCGAGAAGATTTGAGTATAGGAGCAGGGAGGTCTTACTGCAGTTGTACAGGGCCTTGGTGAGGCCACACCTTGGGGAGGGCATCAAACAGGAAATTAGGGGTGCATGCAATAAAGGTGCAGCAGTTATTATGGGTGACTTTAATATGCATATAGATTGGGCTAACCAAACTGGAAGCAATACGATGGAGGAAGATTTCCTGGAGTGCATAAGGGTTGGTTTTCTAGACCAATATGTCGAGGAACCAACTCGGGGGGAGGTCATCTTAGACTGGGTGTTATGCAATGAGAGAAGATTAATTAGCAATCTCGTTGTGCGAGGCCCCTTGGGGGAAGAGTGACCATAATATGGTAGAATTCTACATTAGGATGGAGAATGAAACAGTTAATTCAGAGACCATGGTCCAGAACTTAAAGGAAGGTAACTTTGAAGGTATGAGGCGTGAATTGTGTAGGATAGATTGGCAAATGATACTTAAGGGGTTGACAGTGGATCGGCAATGGCAGACATTTAGAGACCGCATGGATTAACTACAACAATTGTACATCCCTGTCTGGCGTAAAAATAAAAAAGGGAAGGTGGCTCAACCGTGGCTATCAAGGGAAATCAGGGATAGTATTAAAGCCAAGGAAGTGGCATACAAATTGGCCAGAAATAGCAACGAATCCGGGGACTGGGAGAAATTTAGAATTCAGCAGAGGAGGACAAAGGGTTTGATTAGGGCAGGGAAAATGGAGTACGAGAAGAAGCTTGCAGGGAACATTAAAACGCACTGCAAAAGCTTCTATAGATATGTAAAGAGAAAAAGGTTAGTAAAGACAAACGTAGGTCCCCTGCAGTCAGAATCAGGGGAAGTCATAACAGGGAACAAAGAAATGGCAGACCAATTGAACAAGTACTTTGGTTCTGTATTCACTAAGGAGGACACAAACAACCTTCTGGATATAAAAGGAGTCAGAGGGTCGAGTAAGAAGGAGGAACTGAGGGAAATCCTTATTAGTCGGGAAATTTGGTTGGGGAAATTGATGGGATTGAAGGTTGATAAATCCCCAGAGCCTGATGGTCTGCATCCCAGAGTACTTAAGGAGGTGGCCTTGGAAATAGCGGATGCATTGACAGTCATTTTCCAGCATTCCATAGAGTCTGGATCAGTTCCGATGGAGTGGAGGGTAGCCAATGTAACCCCACTTTTTAAAAAAAGGAGGGAGAGAAAACAGAGATTTATGGACCGGTCAGCCTGACATCGGTAATGGGTAAAATGATGGAATCAATTATTAAGGATGTCATAGCAGCGCATTTGGAAAGAGGTGACATGATAGGCCCAAGTCAACATGGATTTGTGAAAGGGAAATCATGCTTGACAAATCTTCTGGAATTTTTTGAGGATGTTTCCAGTAGAGTGGACAAGGGAGAACCAGTTGATGTGGTGTGTTTGGACTTTCAGAAGGCTTTCGACAAGGTCCCACACAAGAGAATAATGTGCAAAGTTAAAGCACATGGGATTGGGGGTAGTATGCTGACGTGGAATGAGAACTGATTGGCAGACAGGAAGCAAAGAGTAGGAGTAAATGGGTACTTTTCAGAATGGCAGGCAGTGACTAGTGGGGTACCGCAAGATTCTGTGCTGGAGCCCCAGCTGTTTACATTGTACATTAATGATTTAGACGAGGGGATTGAATGTAGTATCTCCAAATTTGCGGATGACACTAAGTTGGGTGGCAGTGTGAGCTGCGAGGAAGATGCTATGAGGCTGCAGAGTGACTTGGATAGGTTAGGTGAGTGGGCAAATGCATGGCAGATGAAGTATAATGTGGATAAATGTTAGATTATCCACTTTGGTGGTAAAAACAGAGAGACAGACTATTATCTGAATGGTGACAGATTAGGAAAAGGGGAGGTGCAACGAGACCTGGGTGTCATGGTACATCAGTCATTGAAGGTTGGCATGCAGGTACAGCAGGCGGTTAAGAAAGCAAATGGCATGTTGGCCTTCATAGCGAGGGGATTTGAGTACAGGGGCAGGGAGGTGTTGCTACAGTTGTACAGGGCCTTGGTGAGGCCACACCTGGAGTATTGTGTACAGTTTTAGTCTCCTAACTTGAGGAAGGACATTCTTGCTATTGAGGGAGTGCAGCGAAGGTTCACCAAACTGATTCCCGGGATGGCAGGACTGACATATGAAGAAAGACTGGACCGACTAGGTATTCACTGGAATTTAGAAGAATGAGAGGGGATCTCCTAGAAACATATCAAATTCTGACAGGATTGGACAGGTTAGATGCAGAAAGAATGTTTCTGATGTTGGGGAAGTGCAGAACCAGGGGTCACAGTCTCAGGATAAGGGGTAAGGCAATTAGGACCGAGAAGAGAACTTCTTCACTCAGAATTGTGAATCTGTGGAATTCTCTCCCACAGAAAGTTGTTGAGGCCAGTTCGTTAGATATATTCAAAAGGGAGTTAGATGTGGCCCTTACGGCTAAAGGGATCAAAGGGTATGGAGAGAAAGTAGGAATGGGGTACTGAAGTTGCATGATCAGACTTGATCATATTGAATGGCGGTGCAGGCTCGAAGGACCGTATGGCCTACTCCTGCACCTATTGTCTATGTTTCTATGTTTCTGACCTCACTGCAGTACAGCGGCACTCAGATTTTCCACACCAGGTGTGTAGGATGGTTTTATAGAAAGTTATCAGCATCCAGGCACAATACAAATCCGGCACTGGTTCATGAATGGGATCACCCGATTGATACAGTCGAGATTTATAACTTCCACTCCCACAGGACTACCTGTAAAATTCTGAATCACTTTCTGGATTATAACTACAGGTATCTGGGTTGTACCACAATTGTTCTCAGTCTATTAGAACCAAGTTAAGGGCCTGTGCAGTCAACAGAATGTATCTCAGGGAGCGACAATGCATCTCTCGATCACCTTCAACATGGTTCTGGAGAACTCAACGCACCGAAACAAAACGGAATGTCCACTTTCACACTTCTGTCCTGGTGGCCTGCACTTTGTGACACTCCTCACATCCTCACTGTCAAGCTGTGTTTCCACTGTTCAATGTCCAAGAGCAGACACGGTGAGATTGGGAATCAGGAACATTTATTACTGATTTGCTGAAAGAATGCAGCAATGACTTGAAAGAGTGCGGTGATTAACTTTCTCTGTCGCCTTACACTGTACACACACAACCTGGGATATCTCCGCTCCCTTCCCCCACTCACTCCATGTTCCCAAACTACTTCCTGCTCCACTCTGCCTCTTACAAACAGCCCCCGATACCCCGACACAAAGCCCATTTACGGACACAGTCTCAATGCTGGAAGGAGGCTGCTGTTTGCTCCCTTACTCGGGCCCGGGATATCTCCGCTCCCTGATGTGTTCAACGATCATCAGCTAAGCACAGAGGAAACGGCAGCCGCTGGCAGAGCTGGGGGAGGGGAGGTCGCAAGGGCCCTTCCCGTCGGGTTAAACACTGGGCGGGGAGAGGGTGCCGGG
>NW_027252054.1:0-31556 GCF_044704955.1 Pristiophorus japonicus | reverse complement strand
TCCTCTTTTCCCCCCTCCCCTCCCCCTCCTCCTCCTGCTCCCCTTCGCCTCCTCATCTTCCCCCCCCCCTCCCTCCTCTTTCCCCCCCCTCCCTCCCCTCTTTCCCCCCCCCCTCCCTCCTCTTTCCCCCCCCCTCCCTCCTCTTTCCCCCCCCCCTCCCTCTCTTTCCCCCCCCCTCCCTCCTCTTTCCCCCCCCTCCCTCCTCTTTCCCCCCCTCCTCTCCTCTTTCCCCCCCCCTCTCCTCTTTCCCCCCCTCTCCCCCTCCTCTTTCCCCCCCCTCCCTCCTCTTCCCCCCCCCCCTCCCTCCTCTTTCCCCCCCCCCCTCCTCCCTCTTTCCCCCCCCCCCTCCCTCCTCTTTCCCCCCCCCTCCCTCTCTCCCCCCCTCCCTCCTCTTTCCCCCCCCCCCCTCCCCCCCTCCCCGCCCCCCCTGAACCAGAGGACATAGATTTTAAGGTGATTGGCAGAAGAACCAAAGGTGACGTAGGAAAGAACTTTGTTATGCAGTGAGTGGTTATGATCTGGAATGCACACCCTGAGCGGATGGTGGAGGCAGATCAATCGCGGCTTTCACATGAGATTTGGATAAGTAGCTGAAGGAAAACATTTGCAGGGCTATCGGGAAAGGGCAGGGGATGGACGAGCTGAGGTGCTCTATAATTTTATAACAATGACTGCAACATTTCCCCAATATGTCACTTTACTGGAACGTAATTTGTTGAAGGTGAATTCCTTAGGCACCAAGCAATATGGTACTATACAACTTCAGGTCTTTCTCTCACAGTAAAGAGATGTGTGATGCATCGGTGCCTCAGTAGTCCGTGTTTCAGAATGGGAGCGGGTGGGTTGTAGGTGCAGTCTTTGTCTGATTCTTCTTTCTGCCTTTGAAAGGCAGTGTTAAACGAAGGCCGATCATTCCCCACTCTCCTGAAGATAAGATGGAAAATTGGTGAGCAAATATTGATGCCCTTCACTTACTGGTGGTGGGCTGGAGATGAAGCCATGAGGTTTTCTGCCGACCCTAGGTTGGGTAATGTGTAGCCTGAGTTTGCAAAGGGTAGAAGTGTGTGTTCTTGAGGAGAAAGGATAGTTAAAGCTTCCTGCTGCTTTGGAGTCGTCTGGCTATCGTTTGACTTGGAAAGGGTTAATGAGCCATTGCTGGAGTGTTTAAGCTGAAGTATTGAACTATAGACAGCAAAGTATTGCACTCCTTCAAATCTTCTGCCTGTGTGTTTAGGAATCCATGCTGAAGTGCAGCTGAAGAATTACGGGAGATTTCTCGAGGAATACACCAATCAGTTGAAAGGAATCGAAGATGCATTGGATGACTCTGTTGGGGATGTCTGGGATTTTACTCTGGATCCTATAGCTCTTAAGGTATGTCTGAATCTTTAATTTTAATGGCCCAGATTTTACAGTCAGCAGTGTTCACTATGCTGACAGCAGGTGAATGCTGAGTTTATGCAGGATTTTGAGCGTAGGCTTGCAGTCATTGAGTGGCTGATTCAGCATGGCCCCCTCTACAGGGGATCTGTGGCGTGTGTGAGCAGGCCAAGAAACAGCGAGGCTCTTCAACCAATCAGATTGAAGAATCTTCACTGAGACACGCAGAGTCAAAACCAGGAAGTATAAAGCAGAAAATATAAATTAGATATAAATCATGCGCAGAAAGCGAAATAAAGATTGGGAAAGATAGAGGGAATTAAGAGAAAGATGCGACAAACAGAAAAAGTAAAAATAAATAATTTCCGCATTTCCACGTTTAATTGCGCATCTGTGGAAGTTGCTGTCCGATTTACTCCATAGTAAAGGTGAGCACTGTTATTATCAATATCAAATGCTACCCAATGTGTTTGGAGATTACTTTCCACAGTTAAGCAATTTTAAAAAGTTTTAACAGGGTGCGTGTTAGAAATTAATATGCTTGCCACTATTTTTGTTAGATGATTGATCTCTCATAGGATTGATGTGTGGAATGAGTTCTCTTTGTCTGCTGCTGAATTCGCAGAGGGCACCAACTTGACCCCTTCATAACTTAGGAAACAGTCGCCTTGCTTGATTTTAGTGACCGGAAAATAACTCCGCGGTTTCAGTAAATTTACCGATAGGAAGATAACGCCACGGTTTCAGTGAATTTAGTGACCACCTCGAATGATAGAAGAATCACATAATGGTACAGCACAGAATGAGGCTATTCTGCCCAATGTGCAGGCACTTCGAAAGAGCGATCCAATTAGTCCCACTCCTCTGCTCTTTCTCTAGTCTTTAACCTCCAAGTATTTCTCCAATTCTCTTTTAAATGTTACGAATGAACCTGCTCCCACTGCCCTTTCAGCCAGTGCACTATAGTAATCATAAATCACTGTAAAATGTTGCCTCTTTTTGTGCCAATTATGTTAAATGAGTGTCCTCTGGTTACCAAACCTTCTGCCACTGAAAACAGTTTCTCCTTCTGTCAAAACGGTTCATGATTTGAACACCTTTATCAAATCTCCCTTTAACCTCTTTGTTTTAATGAGAACAATCCCAGCTTCTTCAGTCTCTCCACATAACTGAAGTCCCTTATCCCTGGAACCATTCTAGTAAATCTCCTCTGCACCCTCTCCAAGGCCGTGACATCCTTCCTAAAACGCGGTGCTCAGAATTGGATGCAATACTCCAGCTGAGGCCCACCCAGTGTTATATAAAGACTTTTATACTCTCTTCCTCTATTAATAAAGCCAAAGGTCACACATACATTTTTTAACAGCCTTCTCAACGTTCTGCCACCTTCAAAGATTTGTGTACATGCACGCCGAGGTCTCTCTGTAACTGCAACCCTTTTAAAATTGTACCATTTAGTTCATATTGCCTCTCCAGTTTTCCTATCAAAATGAATCACTTCACACTTCTGTGTTAAATTTCATCTTACATGCGTCAACTGCAGGAGGATATCAATCTACTGGTTAGGTGGGCAGAGCAGTGGCAAATGGAATTTAATTCGGAGAAATGTGAGGGGTAATAAGGAAAGGGTATACACATTAAGCGGTAGGCCACTTAACAGTGTAGATGAACAAAGGGACCTTGGAGTGCTTGTCCACAAATCCCTGAAAGTAGGCTAAGTGGTTAAGAAGGCATACGGAATGCTTGCCTTTATTGGCTGAGGCATAGAATATAAGAGCAGGGAAGTTATGCTTAAGTTGTATAATACTTTTGGTTAGGCCACAGCTGAAGTATTGCGTGCAGTTCTGGTCGCCGTATTAGAGGAAGTACGTGATTGCACTAGAGAGGGTGCAGAGGAGATTTACTAGGATGCTGCCTGGAATGGAGAATCTTAGTTATGAGGACAGATTGGATAGGCTGGATTTGTTCTCATTGGAACAGAGGAGGTTGAGAGACCTCGTTGAGGTGTACAAAATATTGAGGGGTCTGGACATAATGGACAGTAAGGGCCTATTTCCATTGGTGGAGTGGTTATAACGAGGGAGCATAGTTTTATGGTGGTTGGTGGAAGGTTTAGAGGTGATTTGAGGGGAGGCTTCTTTACCAGAGGGTTGCTGGGATCTGGAACACTCTGCCTGGAAGAGTGGTGGATGCAGAAACACTCACCACTTTTAAGAAATGGTTGGATGGGCACTTGAAGTGCCGTAACCTGCAGAGTTACGGACCTAGAGCTGGTAATTGGGATTAGACTGGATGGCCTTTTGTTGGCAGGCACAGATATGATGGTAAGTACTGCAGGGAATCGAATACGGTCAGGGTGATCTCCTGGACTAGTTTCGATCACCTGGATGTGTCAGAGAGGAATTATCCCAGATTTGAGGGAAGGGGTGGGTGGGACTGGTTTGCCGCACGCTCTTTCCGCTGTCTGCACTTGATTTCTGCATGCTCTCGGCGTTGAAATTCGAGGTGCTCAGTGCCCTCCCTGATGCACTTCCTCTGCTTAGGGCGGTCTTTGGCCAAGGATTCCCAGGTCAGTGGGGATGTCGCACTTTCAGGGAGGCTTTGAGGGTGTCCTTGTAACGTTTCCGCTGCCCACCTTTGGCTCGTTTGCCATGAAGGAGCTCCCCTTGCTTTGGGAGTCTCGTGTCTGGCATGCAAACTATGTGGCCTGCCCAGCAGAGCTGATCGAGTGTGGTCAGTGCTTCAATGCTGGGGATGTTAGCCTGGGTGAGGACGCTGATGTTGGTGCGTCTGTCCTCCCCGTGCGGATATCGGCCCCTAAGGGGCACAACAGACATGATTTCCGCAGCACGACAGCTACAGGAAAAATGCAGGGAACAGCGCCAGCCCTTATACATGGCCTTCTTCGACCTTACAAAGGCCTTTGACACTGTCAACCGCGAGGGTCTATGGAGCGTCCTCCTCCATTTCGGATGCCCCCAAAAGTTCATCACCATCCTCCGCCTGCTCCACGGTGGCTGTCGAGAAAATATTTAGCTTAAATTAACTCAGGCGGAGACGTTCAGAACTGCACTTCGAGAGAATTTATTTTAAAATGCGAGATATATCTCGGAGAGCCTGCTTGGACCGTACCAAGGCAAAAACTCTGCCGTACAGGCAAATTGTCCCTATCTTTATACAGAAATTGAATACAGAAATATAAAAGGAATCTTATTCATTAGTCCCGCGAGTACAAAGGTCGTCTCGGGAGGTACACACTCTATCTTTCCTTGCATAGTTTCTCTCTGTTCACAGTCTGATAAGCAGAATAAAAGAGACTCCCTTTTAATACCAGATGGTCATTTTAATTGCATTTCTAAGTTTCAAGGCTAAAAAAGCGTGGCTATTTTTCTAGTCCTATTATTTCTTTAAGCATAGCAAAAACAGAATTTAATCCTTCCCTTTTCCATAAACCATAGATTCATAGATTCTTTCTTCCACAATTCCCTCCTTGTTGATCTTTTTATTTTTTAGATCAACACAATTTCCTATATTCTCTTCTTGAGCAAAAGGGGGTTTATTACTTGACTAATTAAATTTTTTAATTTTACCCACATTCCGCAAAGGATTATTAATAATACAAGCATAACCACACCTACGATTACTATGGGGTGTATAGCAAGCTTCAGTACTGCTGTAGCTTTAGGGGACCATCCGGTAACCACATCCCACCAGTGGTGTACTGTCAAAGAGGTGACTTCGTCTGCGATTCTCACTAGCTGCCCCTTCTTGTAACTCATTTCGACTCTAAATTGATGGATGTCTCTGCCTTGCTTCGACAGAGCTTCCTCAATTTTCTTGTCATTCCGTATCAAATTGTGCAGTCTGGTCAGATTAATTACAGGGGGTAAGGGTTCAATCTTGTGCATAGACAGATATTTTTCTACATTTTGCCATTGCCCAAAGGTATAAGTTCTTTTTACTTCAGGGTCATACAGGGTGTAGACTCTTCTCACGCATTTATTAATGGGGGGTTTATACAAAATTCCATCCAGATAGACAGGTTTATTTCCTGTCACACAGATCTCATTATGTCCTATTTCTGTAATATCAGTGTCATTTGTTGGCTTTAATTCCCATTTACATACTCCAATGGAGTGCTGCAGAGAGCATGGTTCGTATATGGCGGTCTGATAGGGACATACCATTCCGAATGGCCACCTCCCCTCTGGTGATGTGTCATATTCTTCTCATCGACCCAATCTCCTTTAAATTCTGGGTACCAGAAGTTCTGTCCAAACAGCTGGGGCATTACTTGGAACTGATACCAAATTTATTTTCGTGTCTTACTTACTATCTCCACAGTAACGTTACATCCTTTTGAATTACAACTGGTATATCTTTTTTGAGGGTTAATGGTTAAATTAAGAAGCTTATCTCTTTTGTTAATTTCCAGCAACCTTTCCCATGTGTTAGCATGGAAGGATAATATTTTCCTTTCTAACTCGGCTCTTAATTTCTAACTCGGCTGATCATTTCTTTAAACAGGCAATGGGTGTACTTGTTTACTCCCTGTTGTTCTTTCATTAGGTTCTCTATTTCCTTCTCTATCCCTTCATTCTGTTGCCAGGTCATTTCATTTATGACGTAACCTGATATCTGTAATTGCTGTAATCCTTCATCCCAGGCATTTCTGATTTTTATATCTTCCCCTACCAGTCCTCCGACGGCCTGGATTTTATTTTGTAGGGTCTCGATATCCATGGAGTTCAATGCTCCTATTCCTGCTCCTACTCCACCTAACACAGTCTCTAATACATCCCGTTTCTTTCTTTGGGGTCTTTCTTTTTCAAAAGATACCTTAACACTGGTTGTGTGGCAACCATCTTCTTTCTTTGGGGGATATTCACCGGGGTGTTATTCATGCACAACATCCGCTGCCCTTCTACCATACTTGTAAATGAATAACGGAGGAAGTCTTTTCTCTCATCCGGCCCTCCTATGTACCCCCATCTCTTGTTTTTCCCTGTGCTCCCGGTACACTTCATCCACACATCGGCCTGGTATTCTATGAACAACTGATACCCTTTCCCCAATATAAATTGGAACTCCCCTCTTTCTTCCTTCATTCCACATGCCTCACATCGTGCCGTAAAATTCCCTACCTTACAACTTTGGCCTACTGGGCATATAAAATTGCCTTGCTGCCTCATACTATTACTTCTTTCCCATACCATATTTCCCTTCCATACTCTTCCTTCTTTTAGGACTTCTTCCTCCTGCCGGGAGTTCCCTGTCGCTAAAATGATCAGTATACCTAACGTCCATTTATAATTTTTCCAAGAGTCCCTTCCCATCTTCCCTTTCTTGTTTGTTTCTATACCACTCTTGAATTAAGTCGTTACTATCGTGTGGACGTGTTGTTATTGTAACAGTGACCCAAATAATAAAGGCCCAAACTGGCACACAAATGAGCTCTGACATCCGTCCGTGAATTTTGGGCAATAATTTCAAGTCCAAATATTTAATACAAGAGCAGGTACAGTTCTTTCAGCGAGAAGATGGCTGTTTTCTTAGTCGGGCGACCGTAGTATGTCCTGGTTCAATGCCTTTTCCTTCGGCTGTAATTCGTCGGGGAAATAATATTTACAGCGGGTTGCATGCACCCAGTTCGGGTGCTTTTCCAACTTCAAAGCGGTTCGTGTTGTGAGAATTATCTGATACGGTCCTTTCCACCTAGGAGAAAAGGATTCTTTATTTAATGTTTTTACTAACACTTGATCTCCAGGTCTGAAAGGGTGCATATTTCCTTCCGACGGGGGCACCTGTGTCTGCTTTATTTGTTCATGCAGACTCCTTGCTATTTCACACATGGCCTGAGCATAATTTAGTGATTTTTCATCATTCCAAATTAATGCTATTTTTTCATCTGCCAGTGGTGGTTTTACGCCAGTAGGCATTGGTCTTCCCAATAAGGCTTCATGTGGTGTTAAATCAGTGTTTCGGTTTTTCTGGTTTCTCATTGTATACAATACAAATGGTAAGGCATCTGGCCACTTCAGTCCAGTCTCCTGACATACCTTGGTAAGGGTAGATTTTATTATCCCATTTACTCTTTCTACCATTCCCGAGGACTATGGCTGATACGGTATATGTAACTTCCACTGGAACCCTAACGCTTCTGCAAGGTTTTGCACTATTTTTCCGGTGAAGTGGGTTCCCCTGTCACAGTTGATTCCCATAGGTATCCCATATCTTGGTACTATTTCTTTAAATAGAATTTTTACTACTATTCGGGCATCGTCTCTCCTAGTGGCGTACGCTTCCACCCACCTTGTGAACATATCTACTATGACTAATAGATACTTAAGACCTGATACTGGAGGCATGTGGACAAAGTCAATTTGCAAATTTTCAAAGGGCATACTTGGTTGGGGTAGATGATCATATCCAGCAGGTGTTTTACCTCTGTTATTTTGTTGACAAATTTGGCATGTTCTAGCAACTTTCTCTATTACTACTGTTATTCCTGGTGCATACCACTGTGCATTAATAGCATGTAGCATCCCTCCTTTGCCCATGTGAGCCTGACCGTGTGCTAGGCGAGACAGGGGCAAAAATAGAGATCTAGGGCAAACAGTTCGCCCATCAGGGTGATACCAAATGTCGTTTTTGAGGAAACAACCCTGGTTTCCCCAAGTTCTTCTTTCTTGCATAGTAACTTGTTGTTGGGCTGTTTTAAGTTGTTGGATGTCAAGTACCTGTGGAGGGGAGACTGAGACTGCTTGAAGGCAGTCTGCCTGTGCCGAAGCGGCCTGTTTGGCTGCTTCGTCAGCCCTCCTATTTCCTACTGATACTTCATACCTCACCGGTTGTGTGAGCTGCACATTTGATAACGGCTACCTTACTTGGCAACTGAATGGCGTCAAATAGATTAAGCACCAGTTGAGAGTGCTTAATATGCTTTCCACCAGAGGTGATAAAGCCTTTGTTTTTCCACAGTTGTCCAAAATCATGGACTACACCGAATGCATATCTAGAATCAGTATAGATATTAGCAGTTTGATCTTTAGCTATTATACAAGCTCTAGTGAGGGCAAACAATTCAGCAACCTGAGCCGAGGTTCCGGGAGGCAGGGCGAATGCTTCAACAGTTTCGTGGGGATTTACAATAGCATAGCCTGCCAACAGCAAGTCATCCGACGGCGTATACGATGATCCATCCGTATAGAGAATAAGATCAGGATTGTCCATGGGCTCTGTGAGCAAATCTGGCCTTGGTAAGGTGGCTACTTCCATCGTTAACAGACAATCATGCTGGTCTGGATCCTCTACTTCTTTAGTAGGAAGAAAGGTGGCTGGGTTCACTACCGGTGCACGTCGAAAGGTATAGTTAGGGTGTGACAGCAGTAATACTTCATAACCTGTTCTTCGAGATGCTGTAAAGTGTTGTGTGGCAGCTGAATTCAAAAGTAATAACACAGCATGGGCTGTAATGACAGTACATGGATGATCCAAAACAATAGGTATCGACTTCTCCACCATGACCGCAGTAGCAGCTACAGCACGTAGACATGCTGGCATTCCCCTTACTACTGAAGGCAGCAAAAACTAATAAGCAACTGGTCTATTTCCCCCACCATGTTCTTGGGTTAGTACTGCTGTTGCAAATCCTTTCTCATTCACATACATCTGAAAAGGTTTACCATGGCTTTCTTTAACTGTTTAAATGCCTCCTCTCTCTCTGGGGTCCACTCCACCTTGGGTGGGGCATCATTTAGGGCAGCTGATCTTAGGACCGCATCCCATTCTCGATTCTTTCTGGTCCTAGCTGCCTCTGCCCCTTGAGATATGTGAAAACCCAGGTACTGGACTTGAGTCTGACAAAATTGTAACTTTTGTAACGACACTCGGTGCCCTCTTTCACATAGGTGCTGTAACAGTTTCAGGGAATCTTGCATGCACCTGTATCCGTGGCTAGAAGCCACAAGCAAATCGTCCGCATACTGCAGCAGTACAGACTGGTCTGATAATGAACAGTCTTCGAGGTCTCTTTTTACTGCTGCTGCATATACTGCGGGGCTTTCGGTATATCCTTGGGGCAACCTGGTCCATGTGTACTGCTGCTTCTTGTGGGTGAAAGCAAACAGATACTGACTTTCTTGATTTAACGTGATAGAGAAAAAAGCTGAACACAGGTCTATTACAGTAAAGACACTTGCTGTTGGTGGTATAGCAGATAGTATAATGTTGCTGTCCGGTACCACAGGGGTGATAGGGACTACTATCTTATTAATAGCTCTCAGATCTTGCACAAATCTCCATTCCTACAATCGGACCCATATCTTTAGGTTTCGCTGGCGGTTTTACAGCCAATGTCAGATGGGGTGTCGAGTTCGCTTCTCTAAACCGCTGTTGCTGTAAGGGTGTCAAATCGATGGCTACCCCCAATCCTTCTGGTCCAAAATAAATGCGGGGCATAGCTTCTACTATTTCTTCTATTTTTAAAAAGGATTGTACCAGACACTGGTAAGTTTCAGCTTTTTGTCGAGTGCACCAGGCTGTACAGTGAAGCTGAACTGCCTCAAAGCTTGTCAAAATTATATACATCAATTAGAGTCAAATTTAGCTTTTAAGTTTTGTATAACTTCATGTATCAAGGGGGAATAGAAGTTGCCATTCAATTGCCAACAATAGAGGGCAGCCTTTTCTTTGTTATCCTCCCTTTTCTCTTCTTCAATCCCATTAAAGAACTGATGAATTTTATTTAGAGGGAGCTCCATGTACATTCCTTCCTTTGTGCAATAAATTGTGGCTCCTAGTTTGCACAAAGTCTGTCTTCCCAATAAAGGGAGCGGCGTTGTTTTAGAGACTATCAAAGTCTCATCATTAACTGATTGTCCTTCAATTATCAATTTGGTAGGTTCAGATAAAAATTCTTTCATGGGGATACCGGCCACACCCATACTTAAGACAGTGGTGTTGCTGACAGGTAATCCCACAGAGGATGGTACAGAAGACATAGTAGCACCGGTACCGATCCACCAGGAATTTCACATAAGTGTCTCCTACTTTTACTACTGCCAGAGGGTTTTCTTCTATGTCTGCCGATAAGCGGAGGGCTGCCGCCTGTACCACTAAGCCTCCCTATGCTGATTATTCTGTGCCTATCCTCGTCCCTTTTGCTGATTTACTGACCTGTTTTAGCTTTATTTTCCTTATAGGTAAATAGTCCCTCTCTATCCATGTTAGCCAGTACTGTAACTGTCTCTTTCCAACTTTTTCTTTGCCAGTCCAAAACCTTTATTTTCAATGTTCTTGCTTGTTGTGGCAACATACAATTTAACAAGGTTTGCACTGCCAAAGGTTCATCTTTTACCCCTTGCCAAGAGGACCCATATGCTGCCTGCAGTAATAATTTCACATCTCCGGGGAGGGGGTTATAAACGGTACAGGTTTGCTCAAGCCAGTTGTGAAAGGCTACTGGCTTCTTAACAGGATTAGGGGCGGCTGATATTTTTTTTTAAAACAATTCTCCATATAATCTTTATCCCAAGTGGGGTCCCCTGTCCCATTTTTGGTGGTCTGTCTCCATTCCTCAATTAAGGACAATTTAAAACTTCCTCCATATGGCCAATCCCCATCAGACCAACCGTACAAATTGCTACTAAACGTTACCGCGTGTCTGTCGTCTCCTGTTTCTTTAATTACAGTGTCTGCCGGCAAGCCGGGCGGCACAATGGGATCTCCTACCTTCTCTCGTTGCTTTACTACCTTACGGATTCTTTTCTCAGTCTTAGGATGTACTTTCATTCTTTCAGTCGAGAGGTCGTCCTTCTTTCCTTTTCTAGGAGCTGGGCGCGAGCGCCCGGCTCGACTAGAGCCGTTTCCCATTCTTCCAGGTGCAACGTCTCGCGATCTTTTCTGAAATGAGAGTTAGGACAATCCTACAAAATATACAATAATTTACAAAGCGCTCACCGGTGTTCTCTTTTCTGCTCAGCTCGGGGTCTCCTTTTGCCTTTTTGTTATTTTAGCTTCTTTGCGGTAGCTACCTTATGCCTCACCCCCAGGGGATCTCGGCGGCCCGTCCCCCTTTTAGCTAGGACGGCCTAGGTACCTTCCTCCTTTCAGCTAGGAAGGTCCTTAAAATTCCTCTTTTCTCTTTAAAAGTTAAATTTAGTTCTTTTGGATCTCGTTTTTTAGAGATCCTGCCGGACTACGCCAGAATCTGTCGAGGAAATATTTAGCTTAAATTAACTCAGGCGGAGACGTTCAGAACTGCACTTCGAGAGAATTTATTTTAAAATGCGAGATATATCTTGGAGAGCCTGCTTGGACCGTACCAAGGCAAAAACTCTGCCGTACAGGCAAATTGTCCCTATCTTTATCTTTATACAGAAATTGAATACAGAAATATAAAAGGAATCTTATTCATTAGTCCCGCGAGTACAAAGGTCGTCTCGGGAGGTACACACTCTATCTTTCCTTGCATAGTTTCTCTCTGTTCACAGTCTGATGAGCAGAATAAAAGAGACTCCCTTTTAATACCAGATGGTCATTTAATTGCATTTCTAAGTTTCAAGGCTAAAAAAGCGTGGCTATTTTTCTAGTCCTATTATTTCTTTAAGCATAGCAAAAACAGAATTTAACCCTTCCCTTTTCCATAAGCCATAGATTCATAGATTCTTTCTTCCACAGTGGCCGTGATCCTTACCAACCAATCCACGTCCGGACCGGGGTCAAGCAGGGCTGCGTCATCACCCCAACCCTCTTCTCAATCTTTCTCGCCACCATGGTCCACCTCACAGTTTCTAATAACCGAAGCATTGGTCGCATAGATCCCTCAGCTTTGATGTAACCTATTGGCTTATTCCTATCTCAGTTCTCGATGGTTTAGAAATTTTCTTTGGTATCATGTTTCCATCCACAGATATCTGAAATTGCTCCTAATTCTCCTCATAACTTGGGGCCAGGTGAAGTGCTTCCAAAGTGACGAAAACAATCCCAGATTCTAGTCTCATGTCACTTCAGTGTAAGTCTCAACCACGAGAATGTTTCAGAAAACTAACAAAATGAAATTGATCAGTAACTTTTACTTAAAAATCCTATCCCTTGCAATAATCCTGGTTCTGTCCTGAGCTCTGCTAGTGAACATCGGCATCACTTTCCAAGTAAACCAGCTTGAGAACTTAAGTCAGGGTTAGAGGAGTTGGGGAAATGGACATGGAAAGATCACATGTGAAAATACTCAACCGAAGGAGGGCTAATTTCACAGAGTTGTAGGGATCTGGCCCAGGTGGATTGGAATCCGGATGGATGCTGGGAAGAAGTTTCCCCTGGCTGGGGCATCTAGAACTAGAGGTTACATTCTCAGAATAAGGAATCTGGCATTTAGGACTAATAGGAGGAGAAATTTCTTCACTCACAGGGTTGTAAATCTTTGGGATTCTCTACCCCAAAGGGCTGTGGATACTCAGTTGTTGAGTATAGTCAAAATAGAGATCGATAGACTTTTGGATATTAAGGGTATCAGAGGACATTGATTCCCAAAAGGTATTTGATAAGGTACCACATAAAAGGTTGTTATGCAAGATAAGGACTCATGGCGTTGGGGCAATGTCCCCATTAAGCTGCATGGCTGCGCAGCGATCTGGACATTGGAATAACCGCACTTGCACCAGAAATTGAATGGGATGCGCAACCCATTAATGAGGCCGTGGAAACATTAGTTGGGCGGATGGATAGAGGATTGGTTCACGAACAGAAAATAGAGAGCAAGGATAAACGGGTCATTTTCAGGTAATTAGTGGGATGCCGCAAGGATCAATGCTTGAGCCTCAACTATTTCATCATCATTATAGGCGGTCCCTCGTATCGAGGATGACTTGCTTCCACGCCAAAAAAGAATGAGTTCACAGGTGTTTCATTGAAGAACCCGAACTACATGTTGAAGGGTGGAAGATGCCTGTGCATGGATTTTTTTAACGTGTGGTGGCCGTTGCACACCAGCCACCAAATGGGCTTGACAGAGCTAGGCCTTGGTCCAGTGACAAGGATTTCCCAGGACAACTGGAGACCAGCTCTGCTGCATGGACCTAGTGCGCACACATATCGCAGTGTGGGCTCGTCCGTGCTGCTCCTGGGCCCCGAACTCGCGCCTCCCCTGGGCCCTGATCACATCCCTCGACAGTCTCTCGCCGCTCCTTCACCCCGATCTCGCCGCTCCTGCTGTATCTGCCCACCCTCCAATCACCGACCTGGACCTTGCTGATGTCACTCTTCGCTGCTGTTGCCCTCCTGCACCAATTCGTGCTGCTCCCTGGAGTACTATGCCTCCTCGCTGCTCCCTGGAGTAGTATGCTTCCTCGCTGCTCCCAGGCTGCCACTCGCCGCTCCTTTTATGGCCTCGACCTGCCTCTAGTGTTCTCTCACAGGTCAGGGCCTCCACGCCACAACTATTTACAATCTATATTAATGACCTAGATGAAGGAACCAGCTGCAATTTATCCAAATTTGCTGACGATACAAAGCTAGATGGGAAATAAAGCTGTGAGGAGGACACAGAGCCTACAAAGGGATATAGACAGGCTAAGTGAGTGGGCAGTAAGGTGGCAGCTGGGGTATAATGTGGGGAAATGTGAGGTTATTCACATTGGTGGGGAGAGTAGAAAAACAAAATACTTTTTAAATGGTGAGGAAACTATCAAACGTTGGTGTTCATAGCGATTTGGGTGTCCTCATGCAGGACACAAAGCTAGCTTGCAGGTACAGCAAGCAATTAGGAAGGCAAATGGTATGTTGGTCTTTATTGCAAGGGGGTTAAGAGTATAAGAATAAGAAGGTCTTGCTACAATTGTACAGGGCTTTGTGAGACTACACGTGGAGTACTGTGCATAGGTTTGGTTTCCTTATCTAAGGAAGGATATACTTGCATTAGAGGGCAGTGCAACAAAGGTTCACTGGATTGATTTGTGGGATGAGACGGTTGTCCTATGAGGAGATATTGAGCTGATACTCTCTGAAGTTTAGAAGAATAAGAGATGATCTCATTGAAACATAAGATTCTGAAGGGGATTGACAGGTTAGTTGTTTCCCTGGGCTGGAGTGTCTAGAACTAGGAGGCATATTCTCAGGATAGGGGGTCGGCCATTTGAGACTGAGATGAGGAGGAATTTCTTCGCTCAGAGGGTTGTGAATCTTTGGAATTGTCTACCCCATAAGGGCTGTGGATGCTGCATCGTTGAGTATATTCGAGGCCGAGATCGATAGATTTTTGGATTCTAGAATCAAGGGATATGGGGATCGGATGGGAAAATGGAGTTGAGGTCGAAGATCAGTCATGATAGTCTTGAACGGCAGAGCAGGCTCAACGGGCCATGTGGCGTACTCCTGATCCTAATTCGTATGTTCTTATATGGGAGTTGAGGAAAAAGATCAGCCCTAGACATTAAATGGCGGAGCAGGCTCAAAAGGCCGAATGGCCTATTCCTGCTCCTATTTATTATGTTATGAAATTGCGGAAGCTCTGGCCACAATTGTCCAATCCTCCTTAGATATGGGAGTGATGCCAAAGGACTGGAAGATTGCAAATGTTAAACCCCTGTTCACAAAAGGGGAGGGAAATAAACCCGGCCACTACAAGCCAATTAGCCAGACTGTGCTGGTGGGGAGACTTGGACAATAATCCGGGACAAAATTAATTGGCACTTGGGGAAAAATATAGGTTAATAAATGAAAGCTGGCATAGTTTTTGTTCAAGGCAAATTGTGTTTGGCTCACCTGATTGAGTTTTTTGATAAAGTAACGCTGAGGGTTAATGAGGATAGCACGGTTGAAGTGTAGATGGATATTCAAAAGTACCACATAATCAACTTGTTAGCAAAATGGGACTAAAGGGGCAATGGCAGTGTGGATATGAAATTGGCTAAGGGACAGAAAGCAGTGATGAACAGTTGTTTTTTTAGACTGGAGGGAAGTATATAGTGGTGTTGCCAGTATTAGCACTACTGCTCTTTTTGATATATATTAATCACCTGGACTTAGTTATACAGGGCATCATTTCAAAGTTTGCAGATGGTATGAAACACAGAAATGTAGTGAAGTGTGAGGAGGATAACAGATTTCAGGAAGATATAAGCAGACTGGTGAAATAGAGCCCATGACTTTCCTCTTCGTTATCAACCACACAGCCAATTTTAGTGTTGTCTGCAAACTTCTTAATCATACTCCCTATATTCAAATCAAAATCGTTGATATATACCACAAAAAGCAAGGGATCCAGTACTGAGCCCTGCGGAACCCCATTGGAAACAACCTTCCAGTCACAAAAACATCCATCAATCATTACCCTTTGCTTCCTTAAGCCAATTTTGGATCCAACTTGCCACTTTGCCCTGGATCCCATGGGCTTTAACCTTTGTGACCAGTCCACCATGTGGAAACTTATCAAAAGCTTTGCTAAAGTCCATATACACTACATCGGACGCACTACCCTTGTAGACCCTTTTGGTTACCTCCTCAAAAAATTCAATCAGTTTAGTCAAACACGATCTACCCGTAACAAATCCGTGCTGACTGTCCCTAATTAATCCTTGCCTTTCCAAATGTAGATTTATTCTGTCTTTTTTCCAATAATTTTCCCACCACTGGGGTTAGGCTGACAGGCCTGTAATTACTCGGCCTATTCCTTTCTCCCTTCTTAAACAAGGGTACTACATTAGCAGTCCTCCATTCCTCCGGCACCATGCCCAAATCCAAAGAGGACTGGAAAATGATGGTCAAGGCCTCTGCTATTTTCTCTTCTACTTCGCTCAACAGCCTGGGATGCATTTCATCCGGGCTTGGGGACTTATCTACTTTCAGAATTGCTAAACCCCTTAATACTTCCTTTCTCACTATATTTATTTCATCCAGAATCTCGTACCCCTCCTCGATAGCAGTATCTGCATTGCCCCTTTCCTTTGTGAAAACAGATGCAAAGTATTCATTAAGAACCTTATCAACATCTTCCGCCTCCACACAAAGATTACCCTCATGGTCTCTAATAGGCCCTACCCTTTCTTTAGTTAGCCTATTCCTCTTAATATATTTGTACAACATCTTAGGGTTTTACTTAATTTTACTAGCCAAGAATTTTTCATGCTTTCTCTTAGTATTAATATCCTTTTTAATTTTGCTTCTTAACTTTCTATATTCCTCTAAAGATTTTACAGTATTTAGCTGTCGGTATATGACATAAGTAAGTCCTTAGATATCCAGGAGGCTCTAGAATTAATGGCCCAGAAATCCCGATCAAGGTCTTCCCGTGGGCAAATTACTGAAAAAAAGAGAAAAAAATGCGCACTTACCTGAAGATGCTGTGCCCACTCGAGCTTCCGATCCTGAGGCCTTCACTCCCAGCGCATCGGAGCGCGTGCACGTTGGGATGTCCCTTTGCTGCAGCTGGAGTCATATGGCTCTGGGCAGCCAATCAAGGCATAGTATTTTCTCATTCATAATGGGAACTCCGTAAGTATTCATAATGGGAACTCCCCCCCACCCCCAAACGCATACAACACTAATAAAAAAAAATAGAAAAATACACTACATATTTAAGATTCATTTAAATTTATGTTCTTTTTTTAAAAAAAAAGTCGTGAAAATATATATTTTTAAAGAACTTTAATTATGCCTTTAAATAAACTTACCGTAGTGGAGAGGTTTTTTAACATGTTTTCAGATGTGATTAATTTAATTTTAATGTTTATGTATGTTTTTAAACACTTGCGCCTGTAAACGTAGGCTATACGCCGCAAATTTTTTGAGGACGTAAATATCGCAAATCTTGCCCTTGCAAGTGTCCTCGCTCCCGATCTGCAGATGATCTCTCAAGCTCCAGATTGACAGTTCGGAAAAGACGGTTTTCAGCGCATGCACATTGCGAGCTGAAAACCGGCTTTTCCGGTGCCTTCCTGGATCTGTAGAAACTTCTTGTGGGCCCGGGACATCGGAATTTCAGGCTCATTATTCCCACCCTTTTTCTTCAAGGGCGGCTCTTTGAGGGAGACTGCAACGTGAGCAGCCCCAGATTGATGCATGATGGAGCAGCAGAGACATGCTAATTAGAGGATGATTTGAAATGTTTAGTTTGAAAATGTGCATCTTCCACTGATTTGGTCAAAGCCTTCCGTAACTAATGGGCAACAAGGACATGGCTTGCTCTACTGGTGATGAGAATCTGTTCATTATTTAACACTAACTGCTGGCTGTCTATTGGTGGCAACCTCTTCCTGGGGAAGGACTTTATTTGTTCAGGACCACTGTTTGTCGTAAATACAGTTGTTCATTGGCTGTTGCTATTGTTTTGCTTTTCACATTTGATATTAGTTACTTAGCGATACAGTAGCATAGTGGTTATAAGAACATAATAGGAGCAGGCGTAGGCCATTCGGCCCCTCTAACCTGCTCCACCATTCAAGAAGATCATGGCTGATCTGATCATGGTCTCAGCTCCACTTCCCTTATCGCTCAAAAATCTGTCTACACCTTAAATATATTCAATGACCCAGCCTCCACAGCTCTCTGGGGCAGGGAATTCCACAGATTTACAACCCTCAGAGAAGAAACTCATAAGAACATAAGAATTAGGAACAGGAATAGGCCATCTAGCCCCTCGAGCCTGCTCCGCCATTCAACAAGATCATGGCTGATCTTATCGCAGTTATCTCAGTTTTAAATGGGTGGCCCCTTATTCTGAGACTATGCCCCTTAGTTTTAGTTTCTTATTACCTTATATGGTTCGATAAGATCACCTCTCATTCTTCTGAATTCCCATGAGCATAGGCCCAACCTACACAACCTGTCTTCATAAGTCAACCCCCTCATCTCTGGAATCAACCTAGTGAACCTTCTCTGAACAGCCTCCAATGCAAGTATATCCTTCCTTAAATACGGAGACCAAAACTGTACGCAGTACTCCAGGTGTGGCCTCACCAATACCCTGTACAGTTGTAGCAGGACCGCTCTGCTTTTATACTCCATCCCCCTTGCAATAAGGAACAACATTCCATTTGCCTTCCTGATTACTTGCTGTACCTGTATAATAACTTTTTGTGTTTCATGCACAAGGACCCCCAGGTGCCTCTGTATTGGAGCACTTTGCAATTTTTCTCCATTTAAATTATAATTTGCCTTTCTACTTTTTCTGTCCAAAAAAACTCTCATTTTCCCACATTATAACTCCATCTGCCAAATGTTTGCCACTCACTTAGCCTGTCTATATCCCTTTGTAGATTTTTTGTGACCTCACAATTTGCTTTCCCATCCATCTTTGTATCAGCAGCAAACTTGGCTACATTACACTCGGTCCCTTCATCCAAGTCATTAATATAGATTGTAAGTAGTTGAGGGCCCAGCACCGATCCCTGTGGCACCCCACTAGTCACTGTTTGCCAACCAGAAAATGACCCATTTATCTTGACTCTCTCGTTTTCTGTTCGTCAGCGAATCCTCTATCCATGCTAATATGTTACCCCCAACCCAGTGAGTTTTAACATGTGCAGTAAACTTTTATATGGCACCTTATCGAATGCCTTCTGGAAATCCAAATACACCACATCCACTGATTCCCCCTTATCCTCCCCAACAGGAAGAGCAGTGGAAGGAAGGTCGTGCAGGGGTCCCCTGCGGTCATCCCCCTGCAAAACATACACCGCTTGAGGGGGATGACTCATCAGGGGAGAGCAGCAGCCAAGTTCATGGCACCGTGGGTGGAACTGCTGCACAGGAGGGCAGGAAAAAGAGTGGGAGAGCTATAGTGATAGGGGATTCAATTGTAAGGGGAATAGACGTTTCTGCGGTCGCAACCGAGACTCCAGGATGGTATGTTGCCTCCCTGCTGCAAGGGTCAAGGATGTCTCGGAGCGGGTGCAGGACATTTTGAAGGCGGAGGGTGAACAGTCAGTTGTCGTGGTGCATATAGGTACCAACGATATAGGTAAAAAAAACAGGATGAGGTCCTACAAGCTGAATTTAAGGAGCTAGGAGCTAAATTAAAAAGTAGGACCTCAAAGGTAGTAATCTCAGGATTGCTACCAGTGCCACATGCTAGTCAGAGTAGGAATCGCAGGATAGTTCAGATGAATACGTGGCTTGAGGAGTGGTGCAGAAGGGAGAGGTTCAAATTCCTGGGACATTGGAACCGGTTCTGGGGGAGGTGGGCCAGTACAAACCGGACGGTCTGTACCTGGGCAGGACCGGAACCAATGTCATAGGCGGAGTGTTTGCTAGTGCTGTTGGGGAGAGCGGTTAAGCTAATATGGCAGGGGGATGGGAACCTATGCAGGGAGACAGAGGGAAGTAGAATGGGGGCAGAAGTAAAAGATAGAAAGAAGAAAAGTAAAAGTGGAGGGCAGAGAAACCCAAGGCAAAAATCAAAAATGGCCACATTATAGCAAAATTCTAAAGGGGCCTGAAGGCTCTGTCCCTCAATGCGAGGAGTATTCATAATAAGGTGGACACGTTAACTGCACAGGCCATGATATAATTGGCATCACGGACACATGGTTCCAGGGAGACCAATGCTGGGAACTCAACATCCCTCAGGAAGGATAGACAGAAAGGAAAAGGAGCTGGGGTAGCGTTGCTGCTTAAAGAGGAAATTAACGCAATAGTAAGGAAGGACATTAGCTTGGATGATGTGAAATCGGTATGGGTGGAGCTGCGGAATACCAAAGAGCAGAAAACGCTAGTGGGAGTTGTGGACAGACCACCAAACAGTAGTAATAAGGATGGGGACAGCATCAAACAAGAAATTAGGGATGCGTGCAATAAAGGTACAGTAGTTATCATGGATGACTTTAATCTACATATAGATTGGGTTAACCAAACTGGTAGCAATGCAGTGGAGGAGGATTTCCTGGAGTGCATTCGGGATGGTTTTCTGGACCAATAAGTCGAGGAACCAACTAGAGGGCTGGCCGTCCTAGACTGGGTGATGTGTAATGACAAAGGACTAATTAGCAATCTTGTTGTGCGAGGCCCCTTGGGGAAGAGTGACCATAATATGGTAGAATTCTTTATTGCGATGGAGAGTGACGCGGTTAATTCAGAGACTAGGGTCCTGAACTTAAGGAAAGGTAACTTCGATGGTATGAGATGTGAATTGGCTAAAATAGACTGGCAAATGATACTTAAAGGGTTGACAGTGGATAGGCAATGGCAAACATTTAAAGATCACATGGATGATTGTCAACAATTGTACATCCCTGTCTGGAGTAAAAATAAAACGGGGAAGGTGGCTCAACCATGGCGAAAAGGCTAGTGTTAAATCCAAGGAAGAGGCATATAAATTGGCCAGAAAAAGCAGCAAACCTGAGGACTAGGAGAAATTTAGAATTCTGCAGAGGAGGACAAAGGGTTTAATTAGGAGGGGGAAAATAGCGTATGAGAGGATGCTTGCCGGGAACATAAAAACTGACTGCAAAAGCTTCTGTAGATATGTGAAGAGAAAAAGGATTAGTGAAGACAAACGTAGGTCCCTTGCAGTCAGATTCAGGTGAATTTATAATGGGGAACAAAGAAATGGCAGACCAGTTGAACAAATACTTCGGTTCTGTCTTCACGAAGGAAGACACAAATAACCTTCCGGAAGTACTAGGGGACCGAGGGGCAAGAGAGAAGGAGGAACTGAAGGGTATCCTTATTAGGCGGGAAATTGTGTTAGGGAAATTGATGGGATTGAAGGCCGGTAAATCCCCAGGGCCTGATAGTCTGCATCCCAGAGTACTTAAGGAAGTGGCCCTGGAAATAGTGGATACATTGGTGATCATTTCCCAACAGTCTATCGACTCTGGATCAGTTCCTATGGACTGGAGGGTAGCTAATGTAACATCACTGTTTAAAAAAAGGAGGGAGAGAGAAAACGGGTAATTATAGACCGGTTAGCCTGACATCAGTAGTGGGGAAAATGTTGGAATCAATTATTAAAGATGAAATAACAACGCATTTGGAAAGCAGTGACAGGATCGGTCCAAGTCAGCATGGATTTATGAAAGGGAAATCATGCTTGACAAATCTTCTGGAATTTTTGGAGGATGTAATTAGTAGAGTAGACAAGGGAGAACCAGTGGATGTGGTGTATTTTGACTTTCAAAAGGCTTTTGACAAGGTCCCACACAAGAGATTAGTGTGCAAAATTAAAGCACATGGTATTGGGGGTAATGTACTGACGTGGATAGAGAACTGGTTGGCAGACAGGAAGCAGAGAGTCGGGATAAACTGGTCCTTTTCAGAATGGCAGGCAGTGACCAGTGGAGTGCCATAGGGCTCAGCTATTTACAATGTACATTAATGATTAGGATGAAGGAATTGAGTATAATATTTCCAAGTTTGCAGATGACACGAAACTGGATGGCGGTGTGAGCTGTGAGGAGGACGCTAAGAGGCTGCAGGGTGACTTGGACAGGTTGGGTGAATGGGCAAATGCATGGCAGATGCAATATAATGTGGATAAATGTGAGGTTATCCACTTTGGGGGCAGAAACACAAAGGCAGAATATTATCTGAATGGCGGGAGATTAGGAAAAGGGGAGGAACAACGAGACCTGGGTGTCATGGTACATCAGTCATTGAAAGTTGGCAAGTAAGTACAGCAGGCGGTGAAGATGGCAAATGGTATGTTGGCCTTCATCGCTAGAGGATTTGAGTATAGGAGCAGGGGAGGTCTTACTGCAGTTGTACAGGGCCTTGGTGAGGCCACTCTTGGAATATTGTGTGCATTTTTGGTCTCCTAAGCTAAGGAAGGACGTTCTTGCTATTGAGGGAGTGCAGCGAAGGTTCACCAGACTGATTCCCAGGATGGCTGGACTGACCTATGAGGAGCGCCTGGATCGACTGGGCCTGTATTCACTGGAGTTTTGAAGGATGAGAGGGGATCTCATAGAAACACATAAAATTCTGACGGGACTGGACAGGTTAGATGCAGGAAGAATGTTCCTGATGTTGGGGAAGTCCAGAACCAGGGTCACAGTCTCAGGATAAGGGATAAGCCATTTAGGACTTAACTGAGGAGAAACTTCTTCACTCAGAGAATTGTTAACCTGTGGAATTCCCTATCGCAGAGAGTTGTTGATGCTAGTTCGTTGAATATATTCAAGAGGGAATTAGATATGGCCCTTATAGCTCAAGGGACCAAGGGGTATAGAGAGAAAGCGGGAAAGGGGTACTGAGGGAATGATCAGCCATGATCTTATTGAATGGTGGTGCAAGCTCGAAGGGCCGAATGGCCTCCTCCTGCACCTATTTTCTATGTTTTTATCCACCCTGCTTGTTACATCCTCAAAGAACTCCAACAAATTTGTCGAACACGATTTTCCTTTCGTAAAACCATGCTGACTCTGATTGAATTATGCTTTTCCAAATGTCCTGCTATTGCTTCCTTAATAATGGACTCCAGCATTTTCCCAACGACAGATGTTAGGCTAACTGGTCTATAGTTTTTTGCTTTATGTGTGCCTCCTTTTTTAAATGGGGGCCTTACATTTGAGGTTTTCCAATTCGCTGGGACCTCTCCAGAATCCAGGAAACTTTGGTAGATTACAACCAATGCATCAACTATTTCTGCAGCCACTTTTATGACCCTAAGATTCAAGCCATCAGGTCCAGTGCCTTGTCTGTCATTATTTTACCGAATACTACTACTTTAGTGATAATGATTCCCTCCCTTGTAGCCCCTTGATTATCCACTTTGGGATGTTTTTAGTGTCTTCTACCATGACGACCGATACAAAATATTCAACGTCTCTGCCATTTCCCTGTTCTCCATTATTAATTCCCCAGTCTCATCCTCTAGGGGGCCAACATTTACTTTTGCCACTCTTTTCCTTACTATCTGGTTTTTATATTTCTTGCTAGTTTACTTTCATAATCTATCTTCCCTCTCCATCATTTTTTTTTAGTCGTTCTTTGCTGGCTTTTAAAAGTTTCCGAATCCTCTGGCCTCCCACTAGTCTTGGCCACATTGTATGCCCTTGTTTTGAATTTGATACCATCCCTTATTTCCTTAGTTAGCAACAGATGGTTATCCCTTCTCTTAGTCTTTCCTTCTCGTTGGGATATATTTTTGTTGGAAGTTATGAAATATCTCCTTAAATGTCTTCCATTGCTCATCAACCTATTAATCTATTTTCCCAGTCCACTTTAGCCAGCCCTGCCCTCATACCATTGTAGTCTCCTTTATTTAAGCTTAGGACACTGGTTTGAGAACCAACTTTCTCACCCGCCAACTGAATTTGAAATTCAACCATGCTATGGTCACTCATTCCAAGGGGATCGTTTTACTAGGAGATCATTTATTAATCCTGCCTCATTACACAGTACCAGATCTCAGAGAGCCTGCTCCCTGGTTGATTGTCACTGGACTAGTAATCCAGAGGCCTGGACTAATGATCTGGAGAAGTGTTTTGAAATCCCACCACGGCAGCTGGGGAAGTTAAATTCAATTAATTAAATAAATCTGGAAAAATCGCTGGTATTAGTAAAAGTGACCATGAAGCTGTTGGATTGTCATAAAAACTGAACTGGTTCACTGATTTCCTTTTTGGGAAGGAAATCTGGCATCTTTACCCGGTCTGGCCAATATATGACTCTGGCCCCACAGCAATGTGGTTGACTCTTAACTGCCCCTCTGAAATGGCTGGGCAAGCCACTCAGTCTGCTCTCTGTCTTGTGAATACCTTCAAGGAAGACTTGCTTCCACTCTTTGAATGAGTCCTTAGGTGGCTGAACAGTCCAATACGAGAGCCACAGTCCCTGTCACAGGTGGGACAGACAGTTGTTGACGGTAAGACAGGGTGGGACAGGTTTGCTGCACGTTCCTTCCGCAGCCTGCGCTTGTTTTTTGTATGCACTTGTCGACGAGTCTCGAGGTGCTCAGCGCCCTCCCGGATCCTCCACCTCCACCTCCACCCAGGGCAGTCTTCGGCCAGGGACTCCCAAGAGTCGGTGGGGATGCTGCACTTTACCAGGGAGGCTTTGAGGGTGCCCTTGTAATGTTTCCTCTGTCCACCTTTGGCTCGTTTGCCATAAAGGAGTTCCGAGTAGAGCGCTTGTTTCAGGAGTCTCGTGTCTGGGCCATGCGGACGACATGGCCCACCCAGCAGAGCTGATCAAGTGTGATCAATGCTTCAATGATGGGGATGTTGGCCTGGTCGAGGATACTAATGTTAGTGCGTCTGTTATGCCAGGGAATTTGTAGGATCTTGTGGAGGCATTGTTGGTGGTATTTCTCCAGCGTCTACTTTTCATGGTCCATTGTTTCTGAACCATACAGGAGGGTGGATACTACTACAGCCCTGTAGATCATGAGCTTGGTGATAACTTTGAGGGCCTCGTCTTCGAACACTTTTTTTTCCTCAGGTGGCTGAAGGCTATGCTGACGCACTGGAAGCGGTGTTGAATCTCCTGCATCAGTGTGAATACTTTCACCATACTGACGAGTGGTTCAAGAAGGCGGCTCACCTGTGTATGTGGGTGTTGGCTAAGGACATCGGGCTCGCTGATCTTTGTGGTCATAAGAACATCAGAAATAGGAGCTGCAGTCGGCCATACGGCCCCTTGAGCCTGCTCCGCCATTTAATAAGATCATGGCTAATCATCGACCTCTACTCCACTTTCTTGCCCGGTCTTCATATCCCTTGATTACCCTAGACTCTCAAAATCTATCTCAACCTTGAATATATTCAGAGACTCACCACCCATAGCCCTTTGGGGCAGAGAATTCCAAAGATTCACAACCCTCTGAGTGAAGAAATTCGTCCACATCTCAGTCTTAACCCTTATCCTGAGACTGTGTCCCCTAGTTCTAGACACTCTAGCCAGGGCTAAACAAGCTCTCGGCATCTACCCTGTCAATCCATTCAGAATCTTGTATGTTTCAATGAGATCACCTCATTCTTCTAAACTCCAGAGAGTATCGGCCCATTCTACACAATCTTTCATCATCAGACAACCCTCTCGTCCCAGGAATCAATCTTGTGAACCTCTGTTGCACCGCCTCCAAAGCAAATATATCCTTTCTTAGATAGGAGACCCAAACTGCATAATGTTCGAGTTGTGGTCTCACCAAGCCCCTGTACAATTGTAGCAAGACTTCCTTACTCTTATACTCCAACCCCCTTGCAATAAAGGACAACATGCCATTTGCCTTCCTATTGCTTGCTGTACCTGTATGCTCACTTTCTGTGTTTCCTGTACGAGGACACCCAACTGTCTCTGAACATCAACATTTAAATGTTTCTCACCATTTAAAAAATATTCTGTTTTTCTATTCTTCCTACCAAAGTGAATAACCTCACATTTCCCCACATTATACTCCATCTGCCACCTTACTGCCCACTCACTCAGCCTGTCCATATCCCTTTGAAGACTCTCTCTATTCTCCTCACAGCTTACTGTCCCACCTAGCTTTGTATCTTCAAGAAACTTGGATACATTACACTCGGTCTCTTCATCTAGATCATTAATATAGATTGTAAATAGCTGAGGCCCCAGCACTGATCCTTGCGGCACTCCACTAATTACAGCATGCAAACCTGAAAATGACCTGTTTATCCCTACTCTCTGTTTTCTGTCCGTTAACCAATCCTCTGTCCATGCTACTATATTACCCCCAACCCCATGAGCCCTTATCTTGTGCAATAACCTTTTGTATGGCACCATATCAAATGCCTTTGGGAAATCCAAATATACTACATCCACTGGTTTCCCTTTATCTACCTCAAAAAAACTCTAATACATTTGTCAAACACGATTTCCCTTTCATAGAAAATCCTAACATGATTAGGTGGTTTTAAGTGCCCTGTTGCCACTTCCTTAACAATGGATTCCAGCATTTTCCTGACCACTGATGTCAGGCTAACTGGCCTGTGGTTCACTGTTTTCTTTCTCCCTCCTTTCTTGAATATCGATGTTACATTTCCCACCTTCCAATCCGCTAGGACCATTCTAGAATCGAGGAAATTTTGGAAGATCACAACCAATGTATCCACCATCTCTGCAGCCATCTCTTTTAGACCCCTAGGATGTAGGCCGTCTGGTCCAGGGGATTTGTCGGCTTTTAATCCCATTAGTTTCTCTAGTACTTTTTTCCCTAGTTATGTTAATTAAGTTAAGTTGTTCACCATCATTTGACCCTTGGTTACCCACCATTTAAGGTATGCTTTTTGCTGCTTCTACTGTGGAGACAGATACAAAATATTTGTTTAACATTTCTGCCATTTCCTTACTCACCATAACAATTTCTCCTGTCTCAGCCACTTTTACTACTCTCTTCCTTTTTACGAACTTGTAGAAGCTCTTGCAATTAGTTTTTATATTTCTTGCTAATTTTCGCTCATTCTCTCTTCCCTTTTTATCAATTTTTTGGCCATCTTTTGCTGATTTCTGAAACTTTCCCAATCCTCATGCTTACTACTATTCTTTGCAACATTATAAGTTTCTTTCAATCTTAACTTCTTTAGTTAGCCACGGATGGATCACTTTTCCCGTGGAGTTTTTGCTTCTCAATGGAATATATTTTTGTTGAGAATTATGAAGTATTTCTTTAAATGCTAGCCACTGCTCATTTACTGCCATACCTTTTAATCCATTTTTCAACCTACTTTGGCAAATCGTCCCTCATACCTATGTAATTGACTTTATTTAAGTTTAAAATTTTAGTTTCTGACTTAGGCAAGTCACTCTCAAACTTAACGTGAAGTTCTATCATATTATGATCACTCTGCCCCAGAGGATTCTTTACTGAGAGATTGCTAATTAACCCTGTCTCATTACACAATGCAAGATCTAAAAGAGCCTCTTCCCTGGTTGGTTTCATGACTTATTATTCGAGGAAACTGTCCCGAATGCATTCTGTGAACTTGTCCTCCAGACTACCTTTGCCAATTTGGTCAAAGGCTGTCCGTGCCTGTGTGTAATTAATGGCCACAAGCTGAGGAGCAGCGGGTCACTGGCACCGTGGAACTGTATCCCAGGAAGGAAGTTGGCATCTTTGAGAGGAAGGAAGAAAGAGGTCGAGAGGAAAGTAGAATGTTGGCGTTACAGCATAGTTAAATTATGAAAATGTCATGTCGAATAAACAAGTTAAACTCTTCTGGTTCAACAATGTTTTTGTGTTTTTTTTTCATGTTTAGCTTTTGCCATATGAACAATCCTCATTACTGGAACTTATTAAAACTGAAAACAAGGTAAGTTGCCACCAGATTGTAAACATAGTCAATTACAACATTAAATAAGATTGCATCAGTTACATTTTTACATTATCAATGAGGTCATATGGATTTAATATAGTTATGAAATTGGTAATTTGGTGAAAAGATAAAAGTTCTCAATCAGGTTTGATTGTTTAATACAGGTTGGCTAGCACCTGTTACAGGCATTCAGCAAATGTAAGTGGCTGGTGCAATGTGTGAACAGATTGAAGTGTGTTAGTGTGTGGTTATAAATAGCTTTGTTTAAATTGACAGCTCAGTTTAGCTAGATGTGCCATTCGATAGTACATTACTGTGCAAGAATTTCCTGCAACTTCTCCACAAAATCCAGTGACAGTTGTATTTTTGCGTTGGATTTAAATGTGCGAATTACAAATTAAAAAATGGATAACTGTAAAAGATTTATAATGTGGAGTTAGGTGCTGCATATTGATTGTGGTTATGATTTGAATATTTACTAATGTCAAAACAATCTTTTGTAGGTCCTGAATAAAGTGATTACGGTTTATGCTGCTCTTTGCTGTGAAGTAAAAAAGTTGAAATATGAGGTAAGAGAACGCAGGGCACCGGGGGAAGGGCGGAGGAGTGGGACTGGCTGACGGTGGAATGGCCTCCTTCTGTGCTGTACCCATTCTATGATTGCAACGCACTCAACTCTGTTACCTGTGTATACATTAAGTAATGTAGCTTTATTTAAAATGATTGTAACGTTACCTTGTAGTATTACTGTTTCATGCAGTGAGTATTGATACATATTTTAGCAAAACTAGAAATGCCCTACTTCATTATAAGTGCATAAGAACATAAGAAATAGGAGCAGGAGTAGACCCTACGGCCCCTCAAGCCTGCTCCACCATTCAATAAGATCATGGCTGATCGTTGACCTCAACTCCCCTATCCCACCCGATCTCCATATTCCTTTATTCCCCCAGACACCAAAAATCTATATCTCAGCCTTGAATATATTCATTATATATACCAACGGATCCATTACAGACCCAATCCACATCCGGACCGGGGTCAAACAGGGCTGCGTCATCGCCTCAACCCTCTTCTAAATTGTCCTTGCTGCCATGCTCCACCTCACAGTCAACAAGCTCTCCGCTGGAGTGGAACTAAACTACAGAACCAGTGGGAACCTGTTCAAGCTTCGCCGTCTCCAGGCCAGGTCCAAGACCACCCCGACCTCTGTCGTCGAGCTACAGTGCACATATACAGAGGCTGAATTCCAGGACATAGTCGACGTATTTACTGAGGTGTACGAAAGCATGGGCCTTACGCTAAACATCTGTAAGGCATAGAAACATAGAAATGTACAGCACAGAATGAGGCCATTTCGGACCATCATCGGGCGAGAAAGAGCCCCGCACGGACCTTGGTCAGCAGCCCTAAAGGTTACATACAAACCCATGAACAATGACGGAAAGGCAAAGAGCACCCAGCCCAACCAGTCCGCCTCACATAACTGCAACACCCCTTATACTAAAAACATCTACACTCCACCTCATCCAGAGCCATGTGATCTCCTGGGAGAGGCAAAAACCAGATTAAAAACCCAGACCAATTTAGGGAGAAAAAATTCTGGGAAAATTCCTCTCCGACCCATCCAGGCAATCGAAACTTGTCCAGGAGATCACCCTGGCCATATTCTATTCCCTGCAGTACTTATCATTATATCTGCACCGTCCAACAAAAGGTCATCTAGTCTGATCCCAATTACCAGCTCTAGGTCCGTAACCCTGCAGGTTACGGCACTTTAAATGCCCATCCAACCATCTCTTAAAAGTGGTGAGGGTTTCTGCATCCAGCACTCTTCCAGGCAGTGAGTTCCAGATCCCCACAACCCTCTGCGTAAAGAAGCCCCCCCCCACTTCAAATCTCCTCTAAACCTTCCACCAACCACCTTAAAACTATGCCCTTTTGTAATTGCCCCCTCCACTAATGGAAATAGACCCTTACTGTCCACTATGTCCAGGCCCCTTAATATTTTGTACACCTTAATATTTTGTACACTCTTCTCAACCTCCTCTGTTCCAACGAGAACAAACCCAGCCTATCAAATCTGTCCTCATAACTAAGATTCTCCGTTCCAGGCAGAATCCTAGTAAATCTCCTCTGCACCCTCTCTAGTGCAATCACGTCCTTCCTATAATACTACGACCAGAATTGCACGCAGTACTCCAGCTGTGGCCTAACCAAAGTATTATACAAGGTCCTCCACCAGTCTGTCCTCGCCACACAGCATTGCCCCCCCAGTCATTAAGATCCACGGCGGCCCTGGACAACGTGGACCATTTCCCATATCTCGGGAGCCTCTTATCAACGAGAGCAAACATTGACGACGAGATCCAAATGCGCCTCCAATGCGCCAGTGCAGCCTTCGGCCGCCTGAGGAAAAGAGTGTTCGAAGACCAGGCCCTCAAATCTGACACCAAGCTTGTGGTCTACAGGGCTGTAGTAATACCCACCCTCCTGTATGGCTCAGAGACATGGACCATGTACAGTAGACACCTCAAGTCGCTGGAGAAATACCACCAACGATGTCTCCGCAAGATCCTACAAATCCCCTGAGAGGGCAGACGCACCAACATTAGCGTCCTCGACCAGGCCAACATCCCCAGCATCGAAGTACTGACCATACTTGATCAGCTCCGCTGGGCAGGCCACATTGTCCGCATGCCAGACACGAGACTCCCAAAGCAAGCGCTCTACTCTGAATTCCTTCATGGCAAATGAGCCAAAGGTGGGCAGCAGAAACGTCACAAGGGCACCCTGAAAGCCTCCCTGATAAAACATCCCCACTGATACCTGGGACACCCTGGCCAAAGACCGCCATAAGTGGAGGAAGTACATCCGGGAGGGCGCTGAGCACCTCGCGTCTCATCGCCGAGTGCATGCGGAAACCAAGCGCAGGCAGCGGAAAGAGCGTGCGGCAAACCTGTCCCACCCTCCCTTACCCTCAACGACTATCTGTTCCAGCTGTGACAGGGACTGTGGTTCTCGTATTGGACTGTTCAGCCACCTAAGGACTCATTCTAAGAGTGGAAGCAAGTCTTCGTCGATTTTAAATGACTGCCTACGATGTTGATGATGATAGAGACTCAGCATCCACAGCCCTCTGGGGCAGAGAATTATCAGGTGTTTTAAGTATCCGAATATTTTTTGTGTCTTGCAGGCTGAAACAAAATTTTACAACGGGCTTCTGTTTTATGGCGAAGGAGGTGAGTTGTGCTCTTTGGCTTTAAACGTGTACATTGTTAGCAGTCAGTGCTTTGATATGTACTGTATATATTAACATTCAATATATTCCAGATAGCCTTAGATGGCTTGAATAATGTGCCATAAACCTAGGCTGGATAAACACTTCCTTCTGCCCAGTGGAATCTTTTATCTGCCTTGTTTACGAAGATTGTCCAATGGGTGGCTATTTATTGGTAAATCTTTACTGTGGATTTGGGGACTTGTGACATTGACTACTTAAATGCAAGTTAGATCGTTTTTTTTTAACGTAACATGGTGGCAACTGAATCTTTTTGGAGCTTCATCTCAGCCCTTGGTTAGAATTGGATATTCCGATGATAATAATTGGAGTAATTTAATTGCATTTATCTCTGCCAAATTTTGAATCTAGACCTGGGATAAAACTCCGTTCAGTTGCTGCTCTGTGTACAATTATACCATAGTATGTTACTTTAGATATTTAGAAACACATGTTTCGAATGCTGATTCTACTGTCTTGAGCTGTGCAGATTCTGTACCAATACATCACTGACGGGACGTCAGTACATTCATTGTATCTTGAATTTGTCGATCAAAGGGCTGTTCTTGGTTCAGTTCTCATTGGCTCTGCTTCAAGTTTATTTGCACTAGTTGGTTCCTAGTTAGAATGCACAAGCCAGAGTTAACCTCTGAGGGAAGCACAGATTCTTCTCACTGACGGTCGTCATT
>NW_027252053.1:0-31561 GCF_044704955.1 Pristiophorus japonicus | reverse complement strand
GAGGGAGAGGGCGAGCGCGACAGGGAGAGGGCGAGAGGGAGAGGGCGAGAGGGAGAGGGCGAGCGCGAGAGGGCGAACGCGAGAGGGCGAACGCGAGAGGGCGAGCGCGAGATGGCGAGGGCGAGAGGGAGAGCGCGAGAGGGCGAGCGCGAGATGGCGAGCGCGAGAGGGCGAGCGCGAGCGCGAGAGGGCGAGCGCGAGAGGGCGAGCGCGAGAGGGAGAGCGCGAGAGGGCGAGCGCGAGAGGGCGAGCGCGAGAGGGAGAGGGCGAGCGCGAGAGGGAGAGGGCGAGCGCGAGAGGGAGAGGGCGAGCGCGAGAGGGAGAGGGCGAGCGCGAGAGGGAGAGGGCGAGCGCGAGAGGGAGAGAGGGAGAGGGCGAGAGGGAGAGGGCGAGCGCGAGAGGGAGAGGGCGAGCGCGAGAGGGAGAGGGCGAGCGCGAGAGGGAGAGGGCGAGCGCGAGAGGGAGAGGGCGAGCGCGAGAGGGAGAGGGCGAGCGCGAGAGGGAGAGGGCGAACGCGAGAGGGCGAGCACGAGAGGGAGAGGGCGAGCGCGAGAGGGAGGGCGAGCGCGAGAGGGAGAGGGAGAGGGAGACGGTGAGCGGGAGAGGGAGAAGGAGAGGGAGCGGGAGAGGGCGAGCGCGAGAGGGAGAGGGAGAGGGAGAGGGAGAGGGAGAAGGCGAGGGCGAGAGGGCGAGCGCGAGAGGGCGAGCGTGATGGCGAGCGCGAGAGGGAGAGGGCAAGCGCGAGAGAGAGGGAGAGGGAGAGCGCGACAGGGAGAGGGAGAGGGCGAGCGCGACAGGGAGAGGGAGAGGGCGAGCGCGACAGGGAGAGGGAGAGGGCGAGCGCGACAGGGAGAGGGAGAGGGCGAGCGCGACAGGGAGAGGGAGAGGGCGAGCGCGACAGGGAGAGGGAGAGGGCGAGCGCGACAGGGAGAGGGAGAGGGCGAGCGCGACAGGGAGAGGGAGAGGGCGAGCGCGACAGGGAGAGGGAGAGGGCGAGAGGGAGAGGGCGAGCGCGAGTGGGCGAGCGCGAGAGGGCGAGCGCGAGATGGCGAGGGCGAGAGGGAGAGAGCGCGAGAGGGCGAGCGCGCGAGGGCGAGCACGAGGGAGAGGGCGAGGGAGATGGCGAGCGCGAGAGAGAGAGGGAGAGGGAGAGCGTGATGGCGAGCACGAGAGGGAGTGGGAGAGGGAGAGGGAGAGCGGGAGAGGGAGAGGGAGAGGGAGAGCGGGAGAGGGAGAGGGAGAGGGAGAGGGAGAGGGAGAGGGCGAGAGGGAGAAGGCGAGCGCGAGAGGGAGAGGGAGAGCGCGAGAGGGAGAGGGAGAGGGAGAGGGAGAGGGCGAGCGCGACAGGGAGAGGGAGAGGGCGAGCGCGACAGGGAGAGGGAGAGGGCGAGAGGGAGAGGGCGAGAGGGAGAGGGCGAGCGCGAGAGGGCGAGGGCGAGAGGGAGAGCGCGAGAGGGCGAGAGGGCGAGAGCGCGAGAGGGCGAGCGCGCGAGGGCGAGCACGAGGGAGAGGGCGAGGGAGACGGCGAGCGCGAGAGAGAGTGGGAGTGGGAGAGGGAGAGCGAGAGGGCGAGAGGGAGAAGGCGAGCGCGAGAGGGCGAGCGTGAGAGGGCGAGGGAGAGGGAGAGGGAGAGCGCGACAGGGAGAGGCAGAGGGAGAGCGTGATGGCGAGCGCGAGAGGGAGAGGCAGAGGGAGAGCGTGATGGCGAGCGCGAGAGGGAGAGGGAGAGGGAGAGGGAGAGGGCGACAGGGAGAGGGAGAGGGCGAGCGTGATGGCGAGCGCGAGAGGGAGAGGGTGAGCGCGAGAGGGAGAGGGAGACGGTGAGCGGGAGAGGGAGAGGGAGAGGGAGAGGGAGAGCGCGAGAGAGGGAGAGGGAGAGGGAGAGGGAGAGGGAGAGGGCGAGAGGGAGAGGGAGAGCGCGAGAGGGAGAGGGCGAGCGCGAGAGGGCGAGCGCGAGAGGGCGAGCGCGAGAGGGCGAGCGCGAGAGGGCGAGCGCGAGAGGGAGAGGGCGAGCGCGAGAGGGAGAGGGCGAGCGCGAGAGGGAGAGGGCGAGCGCGAGAGGGAGAGGGCGAGCGCGAGAGGGAGAGGGCGAGCGCGAGAGGGAGAGGGCGAGCGCGAGAGGGAGAGGGCGAGCGAGAGGGCGAGCGCGAGAGGGAGAGGGCGAGCGCGAGAGGGAGGGCGAGCGCGAGAGGGAGAGGGAGAGGGAGACGGTGAGCGGGAGAGGGAGAGGGAGAGGGAGAGGGAACGGGAGAGGGCGAGCGCGAGAGGGAGAGGGAGAGGGAGAGGGCGAGGGCGAGAGGGCGAGCGCGAGAGGGCGAGCGTGATGGCGAGCGCGAGAGGGAGAGGGCAAGCGCGAGAGAGAGGGAGAGGGAGAGCGCGACAGGGAGAGGGAGAGGGCGAGCGTGATGGCGAGCGCAAGAGGGAGAGGGCGAGCGCGAGAGAGAGGGAGAGGGAGAGGGAGAGCGCGACAGGGAGAGGGCGAGCGCGAGAGGGAGAGGGCGAACGCGAGAGGGCGAGCACGAGAGGGAGAGGGCGAGCGCGAGAGGGAGGGCGAGCGCGAGAGGGAGAGGGAGTGGGAGACGGTGAGCGGGAGAGGGAGAGGGAGAGGGAGAGGGAGAGGGAGCGGGAGAGGGCGAGCGCGAGAGGGAGAGGGAGAGGGAGAGGGCGAGGGCGAGAGGGCGAGCGCGAGAGGGCGAGCGTGATGGCGAGCGCGAGAGGGAGAGGGCAAGCGCGAGAGAGAGGGAGAGGGAGAGCGCGACAGGGAGAGGGAGAGGGCGAGCGTGATGGCGAGCGCGAGAGGGAGCGGGCGAGAGAGAGGGCGAGGGCGAGGGAGAGGGAGAGGGAGAGGGCGAGAGGGAGAGGGTGAGCGCGAGAGGGCGAGCGATAGAGGGAGAGGGCGAGCACGAGCGCGAGAGGGAGAGCGCGAGAGAGAGGGAGAGGGGAGAGGGAGGAGGGCGATGGCGCGACAGGGAGAGGGAGAGGGCGAGCGAGAGGCGAGCGCGGAGGCGAGCGCGAGAGGGAGAGGGCGAGCGCGAGAGGGAGAGGGCGAGCGCGAGAGGGAGAGGGCGAGCGCGAGAGGGAGAGGGCGAGCGCGAGAGGGAGAGGGCGAGCGCGAGAGGGAGAGCGCGAGAGGGAGAGGGCGAGCGCGAGAGGGAGAGGGCGAGCGCGAGAGGAGAGGGCGAGCGCGAGAGGGAGAGGGCGAGCGCGAGGGAGAGCGAGAGGGCGAGCGCGAGAGGGAGAGCGCGAGCGCGAGAGGGAGAGGGCGAACGCGAGAGGGCGAGCACGAGAGGGAGAGGGCGAGCGCGAGTGGGAGGGCGAGCGCGAGAGGGAGAGGGAGAGGGAGACGGTGAGCGGAGAGGGAGAGGGAGAGGGAGAGGGAGCGGGAGAGGCCGAGCGCGAGAGGGAGAGGGAGAGGGAGAGGGCGAGGGCGAGAGGGCGAGCGCGAGAGGGCGAGCGTGATGGCGAGCGCGAGAGGGAGAGGGCAAGCGCGAGAGAGAGGGAGAGGGAGAGCGCGACAGGGAGAGGGAGAGCGTGATGGCGAGCGCAAGAGGGAGAGGGCGAGCGCGAGAGAGAGGGAGAGGGAGAGGGAGAGCGCGACAGGAGAGGGAGAGGGCGAGCGTGATGGAGAACGCGAGAGGGAGAGGGCGAGCGCGAGAGAGAGGGAGAGGGAGAGGGAGAGGGCGAGCGCGACAGGGAGAGGGCGAGCGCGACAGGGAGAGGGAGAGGGCGAGCGCGACAGGGAGAGGGAGAGGGCGAGCGCGACAGGGAGAGGGAGAGGGAGAGGGCGAGCGCGACAGGGAGAGGGCGACAGGGAGAGGGCGAGAGGGAGAGGGCGAGCGCGAGAGGGCGAACGCGAGAGGGCGAACGCGAGAGGGCGAGCGCGAGATGGCGAGGGCGAGAGGGAGAGCGCGAGAGGGCGAGCGCGAGATGGCGAGCGCGAGAGGGCGAGCGCGAGCGCGAGAGGGCGAGCGCGAGAGGGCGAGCGCGAGAGGGAGAGCGCGAGAGGGCGAGCGCGAGAGGGCGAGCGCGAGAGGGAGAGGGCGAGCGCGAGAGGGAGAGGGCGAGCGCGAGAGGGAGAGGGCGAGCGCGAGAGGGAGAGGGCGAGCGCGAGAGGGAGAGGGCGAGCGCGAGAGGGAGAGGGCGAGAGGGAGAGGGCGAGCGCAAGAGGGAGAGGGCGAGCGCGAGAGGGAGAGGGCGAGCGCGAGAGGGAGAGGGCGAGCGCGAGAGGGAGAGGGCGAGCGCGAGAGGGAGAGGGCGAACGCGAGAGGGCGAGCACGAGAGGGAGAGGGCGAGCGCGAGAGGGAGGGCGAGCGCGAGAGGGAGAGGGAGAGGGAGACGGTGAGCGGGAGAGGGAGAAGGAGAGGGAGCGGGAGAGGGCGAGCGCGAGAGGGAGAGGGAGAGGGAGAGGGAGAGGGAGAGGGAGAAGGCGAGGGCGAGAGGGCGAGCGCGAGAGGGCGAGCGTGATGGCGAGCGCGAGAGGGAGAGGGCAAGCGCGAGAGAGAGGGAGAGGGAGAGCGCGACAGGGAGAGGGAGAGGGCGAGCGCGACAGGGAGAGGGAGAGGGCGAGCGCGACAGGGAGAGGGAGAGGGCGAGCGCGACAGGGAGAGGGAGAGGGCGAGCGCGACAGGGAGAGGGAGAGGGCGAGCGCGACAGGGAGAGGGAGAGGGCGAGCGCGAGAGGGAGAGGGCGAGCGCGAGAGGGAGAGGGCGAGCGCGAGAGGGAGAGGGCGAGCGCGAGAGGGAGAGGGCGAGAGGGAGAGGGCGAGCGCGAGAGGGAGAGGGCGAGCGCGAGAGGGAGAGGGCGAGCGCGAGAGGGAGAGGGCGAGCGCGAGAGGGAGAGGGCGAGCGCGAGAGGGAGAGGGCGAACGCGAGAGGGCGAGCACGAGAGGGAGAGGGCGAGCGCGAGAGGGAGGGCGAGCGCGAGAGGGAGAGGGAGAGGGAGACGGTGAGCGGGAGAGGGAGAAGGAGAGGGAGCGGGAGAGGGCGAGCGCGAGAGGGAGAGGGAGAGGGAGAGGGAGAGGGAGAGGGAGAAGGCGAGGGCGAGAGGGCGAGCGCGAGAGGGCGAGCGTGATGGCGAGCGCGAGAGGGAGAGGGCAAGCGCGAGAGAGAGGGAGAGGGAGAGCGCGACAGGGAGAGGGAGAGGGCGAGCGCGACAGGGAGAGGGAGAGGGCGAGCGCGACAGGGAGAGGGAGAGGGCGAGCGCGACAGGGAGAGGGAGAGGGCGAGCGCGACAGGGAGAGGGAGAGGGCGAGCGCGACAGGGAGAGGGAGAGGGCGAGCGCGACAGGGAGAGGGAGAGGGCGAGCGCGACAGGGAGAGGGAGAGGGCGAGAGGGAGAGGGCGAGAGGGAGAGGGCGAGCGCGAGTGGGCGAGCGCGAGAGGGCGAGCGCGAGATGGCGAGGGCGAGAGGGAGAGAGCGCGAGAGGGCGAGCGCGCAGGGCGAGCACGAGGGAGAGGGCGAGGGAGATGGCGAGCGCGAGAGAGAGAGGGAGAGGGAGAGCGTGATGGCGAGCACGAGAGGGAGTGGGAGAGGGAGAGGGAGAGCGGGAGAGGGAGAGGGAGAGGGAGAGCGGGAGAGGGAGAGGGAGAGGGAGAGGGAGAGGGAGAGGGCGAGAGGGAGAAGGCGAGCGCGAGAGGGAGAGGGAGAGGGCGAGAGGGAGAGGGAGAGGGCGAGCGCGAGAGGGAGAGGGAGAGGGAGAGGGAGAGGGCGAGCGCGACAGGAGAGGGAGAGCGCGACAGGGAGAGGGAGAGGGCGAGAGGGAGAGGGCGAGAGGGAGAGGGCGAGCGCGAGAGGGCGAGGGCGAGAGGGAGAGCGCGAGAGGGCGAGAGCGCGAGAGGGCGAGCGCGCGAGGGCGAGCACGAGGGAGAGGGCGAGGGAGACGGCGAGCGCGAGAGAGAGTGGGAGTGGGAGAGGGAGAGCGAGAGGGCGAGAGGGAGAAGGCGAGCGCGAGAGGGCGAGCGTGAGAGGGCGAGGGAGAGGGAGAGGGGAGAGCGCGACAGGGAGAGGCAGAGGGAGAGCGTGATGGCGAGCGCGAGAGGGAGAGGCAGAGGGAGAGCGTGATGGCGAGCGCGAGAGGGAGAGGGAGAGGGAGAGGGCGAAGGGAGAGGAGAGGGCGAGCGTGATGGCGAGCGCGAGAGGGAGAGGGTGAGCGCGAGAGGGAGAGGGAGACGGTGAGCGGGAGAGGGAGAGGGAGAGGGAGAGGGAGAGCGCGAGAGAGGGAGAGGGAGAGGGAGAGGGAGAGGGAGAGGAGAGGGGAGAGGGAGAGAGGGAGAGAGGCGAGCGGGAGAGGGCGAGCGCGAGAGGGCGAGCGCGAGGGCGAGCGCGAGAGGAGGGCGAGCCGAGAGGGCGGAGGCCGCCCAGAGGGAGGAGGGCGAGCGCGAGAGGGCGACGGGAGGGCGAGCGCGAGAGGAGAGGGCGAGCGCGAGAGGGAGAGGGCGAGCGCGAGAGGGAGAGGGCGAGCGCGAGAGGGAGAGGGCGAGCGCGAGAGGGAGAGGGCGAGCGAGAGGGCGAGCGCGAGAGGGAGAGGGCGAGCGCGAGAGGGAGGGCGAGCGCGAGAGGGAGAGGGAGAGGGAGACGGTGAGCGGGAGAGGGAGAGGGAGAGGGAGAGGGAACGGGAGAGGGCGAGGCGCGAGAGGGAGAGGAGAGGGAGAGGGCGAGGGCGAGAGGGCGAGCGCGAGAGGGCGAGCGTGATGGCGAGCGCGAGAGGGAGAGGGCAAGCGCGAGAGAGAGGGAGAGGGAGAGCGCGACAGGGAGAGGGAAGAGGGCGAGCGTGATGGCAAGCGGCAAGAGGGAGGGGCGAGCGCGAGGAGAGAGGGAGAGGGAGAGGGAGAGCGCGACAGGGAGAGGGCGAGCGCGAGAGGGAGAGGGCGAACGCGAGAGGGCGAGCACGAGAGGGAGAGGGCGAGCGCGAGAGGGAGGGCGAGCGCGAGAGGGAGAGGGAGTGGGAGACGGTGAGCGGGAGAGGGAGAGGGAGAGGGAGAGGGAGAGGGAGCGGGAGAGGGCGAGCGCGAGAGGGAGAGGGAGAGGGAGAGGGCGAGGGCGAGAGGGCGAGCGCGAGAGGGCGAGCGTGATGGCGAGCGCGAGAGGGAGAGGGCAAGCGCGAGAGAGAGGGAGAGGGAGAGCGCGACAGGGAGAGGGAGAGGGCGAGCGTGATGGCGAGCGCGAGAGGGAGCGGGCGAGAGAGAGGGCGAGGGCGAGGGAGAGGGAGAGGGAGAGGGCGAGAGGGAGAGGGTGAGCGCGAGAGGGCGAGCGATAGAGGGAGAGGGCGAGCACGAGCGCGAGAGGGAGAGCGGCGAGAGAGAGGGAGAGGGAGAGGGCGAGCGCGACAGGGAGAGGGGAGAGGGCGAGCGCGAGAGGGCGAGCGCGAGAGGGCGAGCGGGCGAGAGGGAGAGGGCGAGCGCGAGAGGGAGAGGGCGAGCGCGAGAGGGAGAGGGCGAGCGCGAGAGGGAGAGGGCGAGCGCGAGAGGGAGAGCGCGAGAGGGAGAGGGCGAGCGCGAGAGGGAGAGGGCGAGCGCGAGAGGGAGAGGGCGAGCGCGAGAGGGAGAGGGCGAGCGCGAGAGGGAGAGCGAGAGGGCGAGCGCGAGAGGGAGAGCGCGAGCGCGAGCGCGAGAGGGAGAGCGCGAGCGCGAGAGGGAGAGGGCGAACGCGAGAGGGCGAGCACGAGAGGGAGAGGGCGAGCGCGAGTGGGAGGGCGAGCGCGAGAGGGAGAGGGAGAGGGAGACGGTGAGCGGGAGAGGGAGAGGGAGAGGGAGAGGGAGCGGGAGAGGCCGAGCGCGAGAGGGAGAGGGAGAGGGAGAGGGCGAGGGCGAGAGGGGCGAGCGCGAGAGGGCGAGCGTGATGGCGAGCGCGAGAGGGAGAGGGCAAGCGCGAGAGGAGGGAGAGGGAGAGCGCGACAGGGAGAGGGAGAGCGTGATGGCGAGCGCAAGAGGGAGAGGGCGAGCGCGAGAGAGAGGGAGAGGGAGAGGGAGAGCGCGACAGGGAGAGGGAGAGGGCGAGCGTGATGGCGAGCGCGAGAGGGAGCGGGCGAGAGAGAGGGCGAGGGCGAGGGAGAGGGAGAGGGAGAGGGAGAGGGCGAGAGGCAGAGGATGAGCGCGAGAGGGCGAGCGCGAGAGGGAGAGGGCGAGCGCGAGAGGGAGAGGGCGAGCGCGAGAGAGAGGGAGAGGGAGAGGGAGAGCGCGAGAAGGAGAGGGAGAGGGAGAGGGCGAGCGCGAGAGGGCGAGCGCGAGAGGGAGAGGGCGAGAGGGAGAGGGCGAGCACGAGCGCGAGAGGGAGAGCGCGAGAGAGAGGGAGAGGGAGAGGGCGAGCGCGACAGGGAGAGGGCGAGCGCGACAGGGAGAGGGAGAGGGGCGAGCGCGACAGGGAGAGGGAGAGGGCGAGCGCGACAGGGAGAGGGAGAGGGAGAGGGCGAGCGCGACAGGGAGAGGGCGAGAGGGAGAGGGCGAGAGGGAGAGGGCGAGCGCGAGAGGGCGAACGCGGAGAGGGCGAACGCGAGAGGGCGAGCGCGAGATGGCGAGGGCGAGAGGGAGAGCGCGAGAGGGCGAGCGCGAGATGGCGAGCGCGAGAGGCGAGCGCGAGCGCGAGAGCGAGAGGGCGAGCGCGAAGGGAGAGCGCGAGAGGGCGAGCGCGAGAGGGAGAGGGCGAGCGCGAGAGGGAGAGGGCGAGCGCGAGAGGGAGAGGGCGAGCGCGAGAGGGAGAGGGCGAGCGCGAGAGGGAGAGGGCGAGCGCGAGAGGGAGAGGGCGAGCGCGAGAGGGAGAGGGCGAGAGGGAGAGGGCGAGAGGGAGAGGGCGAGCGCGAGAGGGAGAGGGCGAGCGCGAGAGGGAGAGGGCGAGCGCGAGAGGGAGAGGGCGAGCGCGAGAGGGAGAGGGCGAGCGCGAGAGGGAGAGGGCGAACGCGAGAGGGCGAGCACGAGAGGGAGAGGGCGAGCGCGAGAGGGAGGGCGAGCGCGAGAGGGAGAGGGAGAGGGAGACGGTGAGCGGGAGAGGGAGAAGGAGAGGGAGCGGGAGAGGGCGAGCGCGAGAGGGAGAGGGAGAGGGAGAGGGAGAGGGAGAGGGAGAAGGCGAGGGCGAGAGGGCGAGCGCGAGAGGGCGAGCGTGATGGCGAGCGCGAGAGGGAGAGGGCAAGCGCGAGAGAGAGGGAGAGGGAGAGCGCGACAGGGAGAGGGAGAGGGCGAGCGCGACAGGGAGAGGGAGAGGGCGAGCGCGACAGGGAGAGGGAGAGGGCGAGCGCGACAGGGAGAGGGAGAGGGCGAGCGCGACAGGGAGAGGGAGAGGGCGAGCGCGACAGGGAGAGGGAGAGGGCGAGCGCGACAGGGAGAGGGAGAGGGCGAGCGCGACAGGGAGAGGGAGAGGGCGAGCGCGACAGGGAGAGGGAGAGGGCGAGCGCGACAGGGAGAGGGAGAGGGCGAGAGGGAGAGCGCGAGCGCGAGTGGGCGAGCGCGAGAGGGCGAGCGCGAGATGGCGAGGGCGAGAGGGAGAGAGCGCGAGAGGGCGAGCGCGCGAGGGCGAGCACGAGGGAGAGGGCGAGGAGACGGCGAGCGCGAGAGAGAGAGGGAGAGGGAGAGCGTGATGGCGAGCACGAGAGGGAGTGGGAGAGGGAGAGGGAGAGCGGAGAGGGAGAGGGAGAGGGAGAGCGGGAGAGGGAGAGGGAGAGGGAGAGGGAGAGGGAGAGGGAGAGGGCGAGAGGGAGAAGGCGAGCGCGAGAGGGAGAGGGAGAGGGCGAGCGCGAGAGGGAGAGGGAGAGGGACAGGGAGAGGGCGAGCGCGACAGGGAGAGGGAGAGGGCGAGCGCGACAGGGAGAGGGAGAGGGCGAGAGGGAGAGGGCGAGAGGGAGAGGGCGAGCGCGAGAGGGCGAGGGCGAGAGGAGAGCGCGAGAGGGCGAGAGCGCGAGAGGGCGAGCGCGCGAGGGCGAGCACGAGGGAGAGGGCGAGGGAGACGGCGAGCGCGAGAGAGAGTGGAGTGGGAGAGGGAGAGCGAGAGGGCGAGAGGGCGAGAGGGAGAAGGCGAGCGCGCGAGAGGGGCGAGCGTGAGAGGGCGAGGGAGAGGAGAGGGAGAGGGAGAGCGCGACAGGGAGAGGCAGAGGGAGAGCGTGATGGCGAGCGCGAGAGGGAGAGGGAGAGGGAGAGGGAGAGGGCGACAGGGAGAGGGAGAGGGCGAGCGTGATGGCGAGCGCGAGAGGGAGAGGGTGAGCGCGAGAGGGAGAGGGAGACGGTGAGCGGGAGAGGGAGAGGGAGAGGGAGAGGGAGAGGGAGAGGGAGAGCGCGAGAGAGGGAGAGGGAGAGGGAGAGGGAGAGGGAGAGGGCGAGAGGGAGAGGGAGAGCGCGAGAGGGAGAGGCGAGCGCGAGAGGGCGAGCGCGAGAGGGCGAGCGCGAGAGGGCGAGCGCGAGAGGGCGAGCGCGAGAGGGCGAGCGCGAGAGGGAGAGGGCGAGCGCGAGAGGGAGAGGGCGAGCGCGAGAGGGAGAGGGCGAGCGCGAGAGAGGAGAGGGCGAGCGCGAGAGGGAGAGGGCGAGCGAGAGGGCGAGCGCGAGAGGGAGAGGGCGAGCGCGAGAGGGAGGGCGAGCGCGAGAGGGAGAGGGAGAGGGAGACGGTGAGCGGGAGAGGGAGAGGGAGAGGGAGAGGAACGGGAGAGGGCGAGCGCGAGAGGGAGAGGGAGAGGGAGAGGGCGAGGGCGAGAGGGCGAGCGCGAGAGGGCGAGCGTGATGGCGAGCGCGAGAGGGAGAGGGCAAGCGCGAGAGAGAGGGAGAGGGAGAGCGCGACAGGGAGAGGGAGAGGGCGAGCGTGATGGCGAGCGGCAAGAGGGAGAGGGCGAGCGCGAGAGAGAGGGAGAGGGAGAGGGAGGAGCGTGACAGGGAGAGGGAGAGGGCGAGCGTGATGGCGAGCGCGAGAGGGAGCGGGCGAGAGAGAGGGCGAGGGTGAGGGAGAGGGAGAGGGAGAGGGCGAGAGGCAGAGGATGAGCGCGAGAGGGCGAGCGCGAGAGGGAGAGGGCGAGCGCGAGAGGGCGAGCGCGAGAGGGAGAGGGCGAGCGCGAGAGAGAGGGAGAGGGAGGGAGAGCGCGAGAAGGAGAGGGAGAGGGAGAGGGCGAGCGCGAGAGGGCGAGCGCGAGAGGGAGAGGGCGAGCACGAGCGCGAGAGGGAGAGCGCGAGAGAGAGGGAGAGGGAGAGGGCGAGCGCGACAGGGAGAGGGAGAGGGCGAGCGCGACAGGGAGAGGAGAGGGCGAGCGCGACAGGGAGAGGGAGAGGGCGAGCGCGACAGGGAGAGGGAGAGGGCGAGCGCGACAGGGAGAGGGAGAGGGAGAGGGCGAGCGCGACAGGGAGAGGGCGAGAGGGGAGAGGGCGAGAGGGAGAGGGCGAGCGCGAGAGGGCGAACGCGAGAGGGCGAACGCGAGAGGGCGAGCGCGAGATGGCGAGGGCGAGAGGGAGAGCGCGAGAGGGCGAGCGCGAGATGGCGAGCACGAGCGCGAGAGGGCGAGCGCGAGAGGGCGAGCGCGAGAGGGAGAGGGCGAGCGCGAGAGGGAGAGGGCGAGCGCGAGAGGGAGAGGGCGAGCGCGAGAGGGAGAGGGCGAGGGCGAGCGCGAGAGGGAGAGGGCGAGCGCGAGAGGGAGAGGCGAGCGCGAGAGGGAGAGGGCGAGCGCGAGAGGGAGAGGGCGAGCGCGAGAGGGAGAGGGCGAGCGCGAGAGGGAGAGGGCGAGCGCGAGAGGGAGAGGGCGAACGCGAGAGGGCGAGCACGAGAGGGAGAGGGCGAGCGCGAGAGGGAGGGCGAGCGCGAGAGGGAGAGGGAGAGGGAGACGGTGAGCGGGAGAGGGAGAAGGAGAGGGAGCGGGAGAGGGCGAGCGCGAGAGGGAGAGGGAGAGGGAGAGGGAGAGGAGAAGGCGAGGGCGAGAGGGCGAGCGCGAGAGGGCGAGCGTGATGGCGAGCGCGAGAGGGAGAGGGCAAGCGCGAGGAGAGGGAGAGGGAGAGCGCGACAGGGAGAGGGAGAGGGCGAGCGCGACAGGGAGAGGGAGAGGGCGAGCGCGACAGGGAGAGGGAGAGGGCGAGCGCGACAGGGAGAGGGAGAGGGCGAGCGCGACAGGGAGAGGGAGGGGGCGAGCGCGACAGGGAGAGGGAGAGGGCGAGCGCGACAGGGAGAGGGAGAGGGCGAGAGGGAGAGGGCGAGCGCGAGTGGGCGAGCGCGAGAGGGCGAGCGCGAGATGGCGAGGGCGAGAGGGAGAGCGCGAGAGGGCGAGAGCGCAGAGGGCGAGCGCGCGAGGGCGAGCACGAGGGAGATGGCGAGGGAGACGGCGAGCGCAGAGAGAGAGGGAGAGAGGGAGAGCGTGATGGCGAGCACGAGAGGGAGTGGGAGTGGGAGAGGAGAGGGAGAGCGGGAGAGGGAGAGGGAGAGGGAGAGGGAGAGGGAGAGGGAGAGGGAGAGGGAGAGGGCGAGAGGGAGAAGGCGAGCGCGAGAGGGCGAGCGCGAGAGGGCGAGGGAGAGGGAGAGGGAGAGGGAGAGGGAGAGCGCGACAGGGAGAGGCAGAGGGAGAGCGTGATGGCGAGCGCGAGAGGGAGAGGGAGAGGGAGAGGGAGAAGGGCGACAGGGAGAGGGAGAGGGCGAGCGTGATGGCCAGCGCGAGAGGGAGGGCGAGCGCGAGAGGGAGAGGGAGACGGTGAGCGGGAGAGGGAGAGGGAGAGCGCGAGAGGGAGGGAGAGGAAGGAGCGCGAGAGGGCGAGCGCGAGAGGGAGAGGGCGAGCGGAGCGCGACAGGGAGAGGGAGAGGGCGAGCGCGACAGGGAGAGGGAGAGGGCGAGCGCGACAGGGAGAGGGAGAGGGCGAGCGCGACAGGGAGAGGGAGAGGGCGAGCGCGACAGGGAGAGGGAGAGGGCGAGCGCGACAGGGAGAGGGAGAGGGCGAGAGGGAGAGGGCGAGGGCGAGAGGGAGAGGGCGAGAGGGAGAGGGCGAGAGGGAGAGGGCGAGAGGGAGAGGGCGAGAGGGAGAGGGCGAGAGGGAGAGGGCGAGAGGGAGAGGGCGAGAGGGAGAGGGCGAGAGGGAGAGGGCGAGAGGGAGAGGGCGAGAGGGAGAGGGCGAGAGGGAGAGGGCGAGAGGGAGAGGGCGAGAGGGAGAGGGCGAGAGGGAGAGGGCGAGAGGGAGAGGGCGAGAGGGAGAGGGCGAGAGGGCGAGAGGGAGAGGGCGAGCGGGAGAGGGAGAGCGGGAGAGGGCGAGCGGCAGAGGGCGAGCGGCAGAGGCGAGCGGCAGAGGGCGAGCGGCAGAGGGCGAGCGGGAGAGGGAGAGGGCGAGAGGGAGAGGGCGAGCGCGAGGGAGAGGAGAGGGCGAGCGCGAGGGAGAGGGCGAGCGCGAGGGAGAGGGCGAGCGCGAGGGCGAGGGAGAGGGCGAGCGCGAGGGAGAGGGCGAGCGCGAGGGAGAGGGCGAGCGCGAGGGAGAGGGCGAGCGCGAGGGCGAGCGCGAGGGAGAGGGCGAGCGCGAGCGCGAGGGAGAGGGAGAGGCGAGGGAGAGGGCGAGAGGGAGAGGGAGAGGGAGAGGGAGAGGGCGAGAGGGAGAGGGCGAGAGGGAGAGGGCGAGAGGGAGAGGACGAGAGGGAGAGGGCGAGAGGGAGAGGGCGAGGGCGAGAGGGAGAGGGCGAGAGGGAGAGGGCGAGAGGGAGAGGGCGAGAGGGCGAGAGGGAGAGGGCGAGGGCGAGAGGGCGAGCGGGCGAGCGGGAGAGGGCGAGCGGGAGAGGGCGAGCGGCAGAGGGCGAGCGGCAGAGGGCGAGCGGCAGAGGGCGAGCGGCAGAGGGAGAGGGACCAGCGCGAGAGGGAGAGGGCGAGCGCGAGGAGGGCGAGAGGGAGAGGGGAGAGGGAGAGGGCGAGCGGAGAGAGGGCGAGAGGGAGAGGGCGAGAGGGAGAGGGCGAGAGGGCAGAGGGCGAGAGGGCGAGAGGGAGAGGGCGAGAGGGAGAGGGCGAGCGGGAGAGGGCGAGCGGGAGAGGGCGAGCGGGAGAGGGCGAGCGGGAGAGGGCGAGCGGGAGAGGGCGAGCGGGAGAGGGCGAGCGGGAGAGGGCGAGCGGGAGAGGGAGAGGGAGACGGTGAGCGGGAAAGGGCGAGCGGGAAAGGGCGAGCGCGAAAGGGAGAGGGCGAGCGCGAGAGGGAGAGGGAGAGGGCGAGAGGGAGAGGGAGACGGCCGAGCGGGAGAGGGAGAGGGCGAGCGCGAGAGGGAGAGGGAGAGGGAGGAGAGGGAGAGGGAGAGGGAGAGGGAGAGGGAGAGGGAGAGGGAGAGGGCGAGAGGGCGAGCGGCAGAGGGCGAGCGGCAGAGGGCGAGCGGCAGAGGGCGAGCGGGAGAGGGCGAGCGGGAGAGGGCGAGCGCGAGCGGGAGAGGGCGAGCGGGAGAGGGGCGAGCGGGAGAGGGAGAGGGAGAGCGCGGAGAGGGCGAGCGGGAGAGGGCGAGCGGGAGAGGGCGAGCGGGAGAGGGCGAGCGGGAGAGGGCGAGCGGGAGAGGGCGAGCGGGAGAGGGCGAGCGGGAGAGGGCGAGCGGGAGAGGGCGAGCGGGAAGAGGGCGAGCAGCGGGAGAGGCGAGCGGGAGAGGGCGAGCGGGAGAGGGCGAGCGGGAGAGGGCGAGCGGGAGAGGGCGAGCGGGAGAGGGCGCGGAGAGGGAGAGGGGAAAGGGTGAGCGGGAAAGGGCGAGCGGGAAAGGGCGAGCGGGAAAGGGCGAGCGCGAAAGGGAGAGGGCGAGCGCGAGGGCGAGCGCGAGAGGGAGAGGGCGAGCGCAAGATGGAGAGGGAGAGGGAGACGGTGAGCGGGAGAGGGCGAGGGCGAGGGCGAGCGCGAGGGCGAGGGCGAGCGCGAGAGGGAGAGGGAGAGGGCGAGGGCGAGGGCGAGAGGGCGAGGGCGAGCGCGACAGGGAGAGGGAGAGGGCGAGCGCGACAGGGAGAGGGCGAGGGCGAGAGGGCGAGGGCGAGAGGGAGAGGGCGACAGGGAAAGGGAGAGGGCGAGCGCGAGGGCGAGAGGGAGAGGGCGAGCGCGAGAGGGAGAGGGCGAGCGCGAGAGGGAGAGGGCGAGCGCAAGAGAGAGGGCGAGCGCAAGAGAGAGGGCGAGGGAGAGCGCGAGGGAGGGGGAGAGCGCGAGAGGGAGAGGGCGAGCGCGAGAGGACGAGCGCGAGGAGGGAGAGGGCGAGCGCGAGAGAGAGGGAGAGGGAGAGGGAGAGGGCGAGCGCGAGAGGGAGAGGGAGAGGGAGAGGGAGAGGGCGAGCGCGAGAGGGCGAGCGCGAGAGGGGGAGGGCGAGCGCGAGAGAGAGGGAGATGGAGAGGGAGAGCGCGAGAGGGAGATGGAGAGGGCGAGCGCGAGAGGGAGAGGGCGAGCGCGAGAGGGAGAGGGAGAGGGCGAGCGCGAGAGGGAGAGGGCGAGCGCGAGAGGGAGAGGGAGAGGGCGAGCGCGAGAGGGAGAGGGCGAGCGCGAGAGGGAGAGGGAGAGGGAGAGGGCGAGCGCGAGAGGGAGAGGGAGAGGGCGAGGGCGAGGGCGAGGGCGAGCGCGAGAGGGAGAGGGCGAGCGTGAGAGGGCGAGCGCGAGAGGGAGAGGGCGAGCGCGAGAGGGAGAGGGCGAGCGCGAGAGAGAGAGGGCGAGCGCGAGAGGGAGAGGGAGAGGGCGAGCGCGAGAGGGAGAGGGCGGCGAGAGGGAGAGGGCGAGCGCGAGAGGGCGAGGGCGAGAGGGAGAGGGCGAGGGCGAGAGGGAGAGGGCGAGGGGGCGAGGGCGAGAGGGAGAGGGCGAGCGCGAGAGGGAGAGGGCGAGCGCGAGAGGGAGAGGGCGAGCGCGAGAGGGAGAGGGCGAGCGCGAGAGGGAGAGGGCGAGCGCGAGAGGGAGAGGGCGAGCGCGAGAGGGAGAGGGCGAGCGCGAGAGGGAGAGGGCGAGCGCGAGAGGGAGAGGGCGAGCGCGAGAGTGAGAGCGCGAGAGGGAGAGGGCGAGCGCGAGGAGAGGGCGAGCGCGAGGGCGAGCGCGAGGGAGAGGGCGAGCGCGACGGAGAGGGAGGGCGAGGGAGAGGAGAGGGGAGAGGGCGAGAGGAGAGGAGAGGGCGAGAGGGAGAGGGCGAGAGGGAGAGGACGAGAGGGAGAGGACGAGAGGGAGAGGGCGAGAGGGAGAGGGCGAGAGGGAGAGGGCGAGAGGGAGAGGGCGAGAGGGAGAGGGCGAGAGGGAGAGGGCGAGAGGGAGAGGGCGAGAGGGAGAGGGCGAGAGGGAGAGGGCGAGAGGGCGAGGGCGAGAGGGCGAGCGGGCGAGCGGGAGAGGGCGAGCGGGAGAGGGCGAGCGGCAGAGGGCGAGCGGCAGAGGGCGAGCGGCAGAGGGCGAGCGGCAGAGGGCGAGCGGCAGAGGGCGAGCGGCAGAGGGCGAGCGGCAGAGGGCGAGCGGCAGAGGGCGAGCGGCAGAGGGCGAGCGGCAGAGGGCGAGCGGCAGAGGGCGAGCGGCAGAGGGCGAGCGGCAGAGGGCGAGCGGCAGAGGGCGAGCGGCAGAGGGCGAGCGGCAGAGGGCGAGCGGCAGGAGGGCAGCGCAGAGGAGGGACCAGCGCGAGAGGGCGAGAGGGAGAGGGCGAGAGGGAGAGGGCGAGAGGGAGAGGGCGAGAGGGAGAGGGCGAGAGGGAGAGGGCGAGAGGGAGAGGGCGAGAGGGCGAGGGCGAGAGGGAGAGGGCGAGGGCGAGGGCGAGCGGGAGAGGGCGAGCGGGAGAGGGCGAGCGGGAGAGGGCGAGCGGGAGAGGGCGAGCGGGAGAGGGAGAGGGAGACGGTGAGCGGGAAAGGGCGAGCGGGAAAGGGCGAGCGCGAAAGGGAGAGGGCGAGCGCGAGAGGGAGAGGGAGAGGGAGAGGGCGAGCGCGAGAGGGAGAGGGAGAGGGCGAGAGGGAGAGGGAGACGGCGAGCGGGAGAGGGAGAGGGCGAGCGCGAGAGGGAGAGGGAGAGGGAGAGGGAGAGGGAGAGGGAGAGGGAGAGGGAGAGGGCGAGAGGGCGAGCGGCAGAGGGCGAGCAGCAGAGGGCGAGCGGCAGAGGGCGAGCGGCAGAGGGCGAGCGGCAGAGGGCGAGCGCGAAAGGGAGAGGGCGAGGGCGAGCGCGAGAGGGCGAGCGGGAGAGGGCGAGCGGGAGAGGGCGAGCGGGAGAGGGCGAGCGGGAGAGGGCGAGCGGGAGAGGGCGAGCGGGAGAGGGCGAGCGGGAGAGGGCGAGCGGGAGAGGGCGAGGGAGAGGGCGAGGGCGAGGGCGAGCGCGAGGGGGAGAGGGCGAGCGTGAGAGGGCGAGCGCGAGAGGGAGAGGGCGAGCGCGAGAGGGAGAGGGCGAGCGCGAGAGAGAGAGGGCGAGCGCGAGAGGGAGAGGGAGAGGGCGAGCGCGAGAGGGAGAGGGCGAGCGCGAGAGGGAGAGGGCGAGCGCGAGAGGGCGAGGGCGAGAGGGAGAGGGCGAGCGCGAGAGGGAGAGGGCGAGCGCGAGAGGGAGAGGGCGAGCGCGAGAGGGAGAGGGCGAGCGCGAGAGGGAGAGGGCGAGCGCGAGAGGGAGAGGGCGAGCGCGAGAGGGAGAGGGCGAGCGCGAGAGGGAGAGGGCGAGCGCGAGAGGGAGAGGGCGAGCGCGAGAGGGAGAGGGAGAGCGCGAGAGGGAGAGGGAGAGCGCGAGAGGGAGAGGGAGAGCGCGAGAGGGAGAGGGCGAGCGCGAGAGGGAGAGGGCGAGCGCGAGAGGGAGAGGGCGAGCGCGAGAGGGAGAGGGCGAGCGCGAGAGGGAGAGGGCGAGCGCGAGAGGGAGAGGGCGAGCGCGAGAGGGGGAGGGCGAGCGCGAGGGAGAGGGCGAGCGCGAGGGAGAGGGCGAGCGCGAGGGAGAGGGCGAGCGCGAGGGCGAGCGCGAGGGAGAGGGCGAGCGCGAGGGAGAGGGAGAGGGCGAGAGGGAGAGGGAGAGGGAGAGGGCGAGAGGGAGAGGGCGAGAGGGAGAGGGCGAGAGGGAGAGGGCGAGAGGGAGAGGGCGAGAGGGAGACGGCGAGAGGGAGAGGACGAGAGGGAGAGGACGAGAGGGAGAGGGCGAGAGGGAGAGGGCGAGAGGGAGAGGGCGAGAGGGAGAGGGCGAGAGGGAGAGGGCGAGAGGGAGAGGGCGAGAGGGAGAGGGCGAGAGGGAGAGGGCGAGAGGGCGAGGGCGAGAGGGCGAGTGGGCGAGCGGGAGAGGGCGAGCGGGAGAGGGCGAGCGGCAGAGGGCGAGCGGCAGAGGGCGAGCGGCAGAGGGCGAGCGGCAGAGGGCGAGCGGCAGAGGGCGAGGGACCAGCGCGAGAGGGCGAGAGGGAGAGGGCGAGAGGGAGAGGGCGAGCGGCAGAGGGCGAGCGGCAGAGGGCGAGCGGCAGAGGGCGAGCGGCAGAGGGCGAGCGGCAGAGGGCGAGCGGCAGAGGGCGAGCGGCAGAGGGAGAGGGACCAGCGCGAGAGGGCGAGAGGGAGAGGGCGAGAGGGAGAGGGCGAGAGGGAGAGGGCGAGAGGGAGAGGGCGAGAGGGAGAGGGCGAGAGGGAGAGGGCGAGAGGGAGAGGGCGAGAGGGAGAGGGCGAGAGGGAGAGGGCGAGAGGGAGAGGGCGAGAGGGAGAGGGCGAGAGGGAGAGGGCGAGAGGGCGAGAGGGAGAGGGCGAGAGGGAGAGGGCGAGGGCGAGCGGGAGAGGGCGAGCGGGAGAGGGCGAGCGGGAGAGGGCGAGCGGGAGAGGGCGAGCGGGAGAGGGAGAGGGAGACGGTGAGCGGGAAAGGGCGAGCGGGAAAGGGCGAGCGCGAAAGGGAGAGGGCGAGCGCGAGAGGGAGAGGGAGAGGGAGAGGGCGAGCGCGAGAAGGAGAGGGAGAGGGCGAGAGGGAGAGGGAGACGGCGAGCGGGAGAGGGGGAGGGCGAGCGCGAGAGGGAGAGGGCGAGAGGGAGAGGGCGAGAGGGAGAGGGCGAGAGGGAGAGGGCGAGAGGGAGAGGGCGAGAGGGAGAGGGCGAGAGGGCGAGAGGGAGAGGGCGAGAGGGAGAGGGCGAGGGCGAGCGGGAGAGGGCGAGCGGGAGAGGGCGAGCGGGAGAGGGCGAGCGGGAGAGGGCGAGCGGGAGAGGGAGAGGGAGACGGTGAGCGGGAAAGGGCGAGCGGGAAAGGGCGAGCGCGAAAGGGAGAGGGCGAGCGCGAGAGGGAGAGGGAGAGGGAGAGGGCGAGCGCGAGAAGGAGAGGGAGAGGGCGAGAGGGAGAGGGAGACGGCGAGCGGGAGAGGGGGAGGGCGAGCGCGAGAGGGAGAGGGAGAGGGAGAGGGAGAGGGAGAGGGAGAGGGAGAGAGGGCGAGCGGCAGAGGGCGAGCGGCAGAGGGCGAGCGGCAGAGGGCGAGCGGCAGAGGGCGAGCGCGAAAGGGAGAGGGCGAGGGCGAGCGCGAGAGGGCGAGCGGGAGAGGGCGAGCGGGAGAGGGCGAGCGGGAGAGGGCGAGCGGGAGAGGGCGAGCGGGAGAGGGCGAGCGGGAGAGGGCGAGCGGGAGAGGGCGAGCGGGAGAGGGCGAGCGGGAGAGGGCGAGCGGGAGAGGGCGAGCGGGAGAGGGCGAGCGGGAGAGGGCGAGCGGGAGAGGGCGAGCGGGAGAGGGCGAGCGGGAGAGGGCGAGCGGGAGAGGGCGAGCGGGAGAGGGCGAGCGGGAGAGGGAGAGGGAGACGGTGAGCGGGAAAGGGTGAGCGGGAAAGGGCGAGCGGGAAAGGGCGAGCGGGAAAGGGCGAGCGGGAAAGGGCGAGCGGGAAAGGGAGAGGGCGAGCGCGAGGGCGAGCGCGAGAGGGAGAGGGCGAGTGCGAGATGGAGAGGGAGAGGGAGACGGTGAGCGGGAGAGGGCGAGGGCGAGCGCGAGAGGGCGAGGGCGAGAGGGCGAGGGCGAGCGCGACAGGGAGAGGGAGAGGGCGAGCGCGACAGGGAGAGGGCGAGGGCGAGAGGGCGAGGGCGAGAGGGAGAGGGCGACAGGGAGAGGGAGAGGGCGAGCGCGAGGGCGAGAGGGAGAGGGCGAGCGCGAGAGGGCGAGCGCGAGAGGAGAGGGCGAGCGCAAGAGAGAGGGCGAGCGCAAGAGAGAGGGAGAGGGAGAGCGCGAGGGAGAGGGAGAGCGCGAGAGGGAGAGGGCGAGCGCGAGAGGACGAGCGCGAGAGGGAGAGGGCGAGCGCGAGAGAGAGGGAGAGGGAGAGGGAGAGGGCGAGCGCGAGAGGGAGAGGGAGAGGGCGAGCGCGAGAGGGCGAGCGCGAGAGGGGGAGGGCGAGCGCGAGAGAGAGGGAGAGGGAGAGGGAGAGCGCGAGAGGGAGAGGGAGAGGGCGAGCGCGAGAGGGAGAGGGAGAGGGCGAGCGCGAGAGGGAGAGGGCGAGCGCGAGAGGGAGAGGGCGAGCGCGAGAGGGAGAGGGCGAGCGCGAGAGGGAGAGGGAGAGGGCGAGCGCGAGAGGGAGAGGGAGAGGGCGAGGGCGAGGGCGAGCGCGAGAGGGAGAGGGCGAGCGCGAGAGGCAGAGGGCGAGCGCGAGAGGGAGAGGGCGAGCGCGAGAGGGAGAGGGCGAGCGCGAGAGAGAGAGGGCGAGCGCGAGAGGGAGAGGGAGAGGGAGAGGGCGAGCGCGAGAGGGAGAGGGCGGCGAGAGGGAGAGGGCGAGCGCGAGAGGGCGAGGGCGAGAGGGAGAGGGCGAGCGCGAGAGGGAGAGGGCGAGCGCGAGAGGGAGAGGGAGAGGGCGAGCGCGAGAGGGAGAGGGCGAGCGCGAGAGGGAGAGGGCGAGCGCGAGAGGGAGAGGGCGAGCGCGAGAGGGAGAGGGCGAGCGCGAGAGGGAGAGGGCGAGCGCGAGAGGGAGAGGGCGAGCGCGAGAGGGCGAGGGCGAGCGCGAGAGGGCGAGCGCGAGAGGGAGAGGGCGAGCGCAAGAGAGAGGGCGAGCGCAAGAGAGAGGGAGAGGGAGAGCGCGAGGGAGAGGGAGAGCGCGAGAGGGAGAGGGCGAGCGCGAGAGGACGAGCGCGAGAGGGAGAGGGCGAGCGCGAGAGAGAGGGAGAGGGAGAGGGAGAGGGCGAGCGCGAGAGGGAGAGGGAGAGGGAGAGGGAGAGGGAGAGGGCGAGCGCGAGAGGGCGAGCGCGAGAGGGGGAGGGCGAGCGCGAGAGAGAGGGAGAGGGAGAGGGAGAGCGCGAGAGGGAGAGGGAGAGGGCGAGCGCGAGAGGGAGAGGGAGAGGGCGAGCGCGAGAGGGAGAGGGCGAGCGCGAGAGGGAGAGGGCGAGCGCGAGAGGGAGAGGGAGAGGGAGAGGGCGAGCGCGAGAGGGAGAGGGAGAGGGCGAGCGCGAGAGGGAGAGGGAGAGGGCGAGGGCGAGGGCGAGCGCGAGAGGGAGAGGGCGAGCGCGAGAGGCAGAGGGCGAGCGCGAGAGGGAGAGGGCGAGCGCGAGAGGGAGAGGGCGAGCGCGAGAGAGAGAGGGCGAGCGCGAGAGGGAGAGGGAGAGGGAGAGGGCCAGCGCGAGAGGGAGAGGGCGGCGAGAGGGAGAGGGCGAGCGCGAGAGGGCGAGGGCGAGAGGGAGAGGGCGAGCGCGAGAGGGAGAGGGCGAGCGCGAGAGGGAGAGGGCGAGCGCGAGAGGGAGAGGGCGAGCGCGAGAGGGAGAGGGCGAGCGCGAGAGGGAGAGGGCGAGCGCGAGAGGGAGAGGGCGAGCGCGAGAGGGAGAGGGCGAGCGCGAGAGGGAGAGGGAGAGCGCGAGAGGGAGAGGGAGAGCGCGAGAGGGAGAGGGAGAGCGCGAGAGGGAGAGGGCGAGCGCGAGAGGGAGGGCGAGCGCGAGAGGGAGAGGGCGAGCGCGAGCGCGAGAGGGAGAGGGCGAGCGCGAGAGGGAGAGGGAGAGGGAGAGGGAGAGGGCGAGCGCGAGAGGGAGAGGGAGAGGGAGAGGGAGAGGGAGAGGGAGAGGGAGAGGGCGAGCGCGAGAGGGCGAGGGCGAGAGGGCGAGCGCGAGAGGGAGAGGGCGAGCGCGAGAGGGAGAGGGCGAGCGCAAGAGAGAGGGCGAGGGAGAGCGCGAGGGAGAGGGAGAGGGAGAGGGAGAGGGAGAGGGAGAGGGAGAGGGAGAGGGAGAGGGCGAGCGCGAGAGGGAGAGGGAGAGGGAGAGGGAGAGGGAGAGGGAGAGGGAGAGGGAGAGGGCGAGCGCGAGAGGGCGAGCGCGAGAGGGGGAGGGCGAGCGCGAGAGAGAGGGAGAGGGAGAGGGAGAGCGCGAGAGGGAAAGGGAGAGGGCGAGCGCGAGAGGGAGAGGGAGAGGGCGAGCGCGAGAGGGAGAGGGAGAGGGCGAGCGCGAGAGGGAGAGGGAGAGGGAGAGGGCGAGCGCGAGAGGGAGAGGGAGAGGGCGAGCGCGAGAGGGAGAGGGCGAGCGCGAGAGGGAGAAGGAGAGGGCGAGCGCGAGAGGGAGAGGGAGAGCGCGAGAGGGAGAGGGCAAGGGCGAGAGGGCGAGGGCGAGCGCGAGAGGGAGAGGGCGAGCGCGAGAGGGAGAGGGCGAGCGCGAGAGGGAGAGGGCGAGCGCGAGAGGGAGAGGGCGAGCGCGAGAGGGAGAGGGCGAGCGCGAGAGGGAGAGGGCGAGAGGGAGAGGGAGAGGGCGAGAGGGAGAGGGCGAGCGCGAGAGGGAGAGGGCGAGCGCGAGAGGGAGAGGGCGAGAGCGAGAGAGGGCGAGCGCAAGAGAGAGGGCGAGGGAGAGCGCGAGGGAGAGGGAGAGGGAGAGGGAGAGGGTGAGCGCGAGATGGAGAGGGAGAGGGAGAGGGAGAGGGAGAGGGAGAGCGAGAGGGCGAGCGCGAGAGGGGGAGGGCGAGCGCGAGAGAGAGGGAGAGGAGGGAGAGGGGAGAGCGCGAGAGGGAGAGGGATGAGGGCGAGCGCGAGAGGGAGAGGGAGAGGGCGAGCGCGAGATGGAGAGGGAGAGGGCGAGCGCGAGAGGGAGAGGGAGAGGGCGAGCGCGAGAGGGAGAGGGCAAGGGCGAGAGGGAGAGGGCGAGCGCGAGAGGGAGAGGGCGAGCGCGAGAGGGAGAGGGCGAGCGCGAGAGGGAGAGGGAGAGGGAGAGGGAGAGGGAGAGGAGAGGGAGAGGGAGAGGGAGAGGGAGAGGGCGAGCGCGAGAGGGAGAGGGCGGCGAGAGGGAGAGGGCGAGCGCGAGAGGGCGAGGGCGAGCGCGAGAGGGAGAGGGAGAGGGCGAGCGCGAGAGGGAGAGGGCGAGCGCGAGAGGGAGAGGGCGAGCGCGAGAGGGAGAGGGCGAGCGCGAGAGGGGGAGGGCGAGCGCGAGAGGGAGGGCGAGCGCGAGAGGGAGAGGGCGAGCGCGAGAGGGAGAGGGCGAGCGCGAGAGGGGGAGGGCGAGCGCGAGAGGGCGAGAGGGAGAGGGCGAGAGGTAGAGGGCGAGAGGTAGAGGGCTAGAGGGAGAGGGAGAGGGCGAAAGGGAGAGGGCGAGAGGGAGAGGGCGAGAGGGAGAGGGAGGGAGAGGGCGAGAGGGAGAGGGAGAGGGAGAGGGAGGGAGAGAGAGAGGGCGAGAGGAGAGGAGAGAGGGAGAGGGAGGGAGGGAGAGAGGGAGAGGAAGAGGGAGAGGGAGAGGGCGAGATGGCGAGCGCGAGAGGGCGAGGGCGAGAGGGCGAGGGCGAGAGGGAGAGGGCGAACGCGAGAGGGAGAGGGCGAGCGCGAGAGGGAGAGGGCGAGCGCGAGAGGGAGAGGGCGAGCGCGAGAGGGAGAGGGCGAGCGCGAGAGGGAGAGGGCGAGCGCGAGAGGGCGAGCGCGAGAGGGAGAGGGCGAGCGCGAGAGGGAGAGGGCGAGCGCGAGAGGGAGAGGGCGAGCGCGAGAGGGCGAGCGCGAGCGCGAGAGGGCGAGCGCGAGAGGGAGAGGGCGAGCGCGATAGGAGAGGGCGAGCGCGAGAGGGAGAGGGCGAGCGCGAGAGAGAGGGAGAGGGAGAGGGAGAGGGAGAGGGAGAGGGAGAGGGAGAGGGAGAGGGAGAGGGAGAGGGAGAGGGCGAGGGAGAGCGCGAGAGGGAGAGGGAGAGGGAGAGGGAGAGGGCGAGCGCGAGAGGGAGAGGGAGAGGGAGAGGGAAAGGGAGACGGTGAGCGGGATAGGGAGAGGGCGAGCGTGATGGCGAGCGCGAGAGGGGAGGGCGAGCGCGCGAGAGAGGGAGAGGGAGAGGGAGAGCGCGAGAGGGCGAGGGAGAGGGCGAGAGGGAGAGGGAGAGGGCGAGCGCGAGAGGGAGAGGGAGAGGTAGAGGGAGAGGGCGAGCGCGAGAGGGCGAGCGAGAGGGAGAGGGCGAGCGCGAGAGGGAGAGAGAGAGAGGGCGAGCGCGAGAGGGAGAGGGCGAGCGCGAGCGCGAGAGGGAGAGGGCGAGCGCGAGAGGGAGAGGGAGAGGGAGAGAGGGCGAGCGCGAGAGGGAGAGGGCGAGCGGGAGAGGGAGAGGGAGAGGGCGAGCGCGAGAGGGCGAGCGAGAGGGAGAGGGCGAGCGCGAGAGGGAGAGAGAGAGAGGGCGAGCGCGAGAGGGAGAGGGCGAGCGCGAGCGCGAGAGGGAGAGGGCGAGCGCGAGAGGGAGAGGGAGAGGGAGAGAGGGCGAGCGCGAGAGGGAGAGGGCGAGCGCGAGAGGGAGAGGGAGAGGGCGAGCGCGAGAGGGAGAGGGCGAGCGCGAGAGGGAGAGGGCGAGCGCGAGAGGGAGAGGGCGAGCGCGAGAGGGAGAGGGCGAGCGCGAGAGGGAGAGGGCGAGCGCGAGAGGGAGAGGGCGAGCGCGAGAGGGCGAGCGCGAGAGGCGAGGCGCGAGAGGAGAGGGCGAGCGCGAGAGAGGAGAGGGCGAGCGCGAGAGGGAGAGGGCGAGCGCGAGAGGGAGAGGGCGAGCGCGAGAGGGAGAGGGCGAGCGAGAGGAGAGGGAGAGGGAGAGGGCGAGAGGGAGAGGGAGAGGGCGAGCGCGAGAGGGAGAGGGCGAGCGCGAGAGGGAGAGGGCGAGCGCGAGAGGGAGAGGGCGAGCGCGAGAGGGAGAGGGCGAGCGCGAGAGGGAGAGGGCGAGCGCGAGAGGGAGAGGGCGAGCGCGAGAGTGAGAGGGCGAGCGCGAGAGGGAGAGGGAGAGGGCGAGCGCGAGAGGGAGAGGGCGAGCGCGAGAGGGAGAGGGCGAGCGCGAGAGGGAGAGGGCGAGCGCGAGAGGGAGAGGGCGAGCGCGAGAGGGAGAGGGCGAGCGCGAGAGGGAGAGGGCGAGCGCGAGAGGGAGAGGGCGAGCGCGAGAGGGAGAGGGCGAGCGCGAGAGGGAGAGGGCGAGCGCGAGAGGGAGAGGGCGAGCGCGAGAGGGAGAGGGCGAGCGCGAGCGGGAGAGGGCGAGCGGGAGAGGGCGAGCGGGAGAGGGCGAGCGGCAGAGGGCGAGCGGCAGAGGGCGAGCGCGAGGGAGAGGGCGAGCGCGAGGGCGAGGGAGAGGGCGAGAGGGAGAGGGCGAGAGGGAGAGGGCGAGAGGGAGAGGGCGAGAGGGAGAGGGCGAGAGGGGAGAGGGCGAGAGGGAGAGGGCGAGAGGGAGAGGGCGAGAGGGAGAGGGCGAGAGGGAGAGGGCGAGAGGGAGAGGGCGAGAGGGAGAGGGCGAGAGGGAGAGGGCGAGAGGGAGAGGGCGAGAGGGAGGGCGAGAGGGAGAGGGCGAGCGCGGGAGGGAGAGGGCGAGCGGGAGAGGGCGAGCGGGAGAGGGCGAGCGGGAGAGGGCGAGCGGGAGAGGGCGAGCGGGAGAGGGCGAGCGGGAGAGGGCGAGCGGGAGAGGGCGAGCGGGAGAGGGCGAGCGGGAGAGGGGAGGGAAAGGGCGAGCGCGAAAGGGAGAGGGCGAGCGCGAGAGGGAGAGGGAGAGGGCGAGCGCGAGAGGGAGAGGGCGAGCGCGAGAGGGAGAGGGCGAGCGCGAGAGGGAGAGGGCGAGCGCGAGAGGGAGAGGGCGAGCGCGAGAGGGAGAGGGCGAGCGCGAGAGGGAGAGGGCGAGCGCGAGAGGGAGAGGGAGAGGGAGACGGTGAGCGGGAGAGGGAGAGGGAGAGGGAGAGGGAGAGGGAGAGGGCGAGGGCGAGCGCGAGGGCGAGCGCGAGAGGGAGAGGGAGAGGGAGAGGGCGAGCGCGACAGGGAGAGGGAGAGGGCGAGCGCGACAGGGAGAGGGCGAGGGCGAGAGGGAGAGGGAGGGCGAGGGCGAGAGTAGAGGGAGCGGGCGAGGGCGAGGGCGAGCGCGAGAGAGAGGGAGAGGGAAAGGGAGACGGTGAGCGGGATAGGGAGAGGGCGAGCGTGAGAGGGAGAGGGAGAGGGAGAGGGCGAGCGCGAGAGAGAGGGAGAGGGCGAGGGCGAGAGGGAGAGGGAGAGGGAGAGGGCGAGCGCGAGAGAGAGGGAGAGGGAAAGGGAGACGGTGAGCGGGATAGGGAGAGGGCGAGCGTGAGAGGGAGAGGGAGAGGGCGAGCGCGACAGGGAGAGGGAGAGGGAGAGGGCGAGCGCGAGAGGGCGAGCGCGAGAGGGAGAGGGAGAGGGCGAGCGCGAGAGAGAGGGAGAGGGCGAGAGGGAGAGGGAGAGGGCGAGAGGTAGAGGGAGAGGGAGAGGGCGAGCGCGAGAGGGAGAGGGAGAGGGAGAGGGCGAGCGCGAGAGGGCGAGATGGCGAGCGCGAGAGGGCGAGATGGCGAGCGCGAGGGCGAGAGGGAGACGGCGAGCGCGAGACGGAGAGGGCGAGCGCGAGAGGGAGAGGGCGAGCGCGAGAGGGGGAGGGCGAGCGCGAGAGGGAGAGGGCGAGGGCGAGCGGGAGAGGGCGAGCGGGAGAGGGCGAGCGGGAGAGGGCGAGCGGGAGAGGGCGAGCGGGAGAGGGCGAGCGGGAGAGGGCGAGCGGGAGAGGGCGAGCGGGAGAGGGCGAGCGGGAGAGGGCGAGCGGCAGAGGGCGAGCGGCAGAGGGCGAGCGGCAGAGGGCGAGCGGGAGAGGGCGAGCGGCAGAGGGCGAGCGGCAGAGGGCGAGGGCGAGCGCGAGAGGGCGAGCGCGAGCGCGAAAGGGAGAGGGCGAGCGCGAGAGGGAGAGGGCGAGCGGGAGAGGGCGAGCGGCAGAGGGCGAGCGGGAGAGGGCGAGCGGCAGAGGGCGAGGGCGAGCGCGAGAGGGCGAGCGCGAGCGCGAAAGGGAGAGGGCGAGCGCGAGAGGGCGAGCGCGAGCGGGAGAGGGCGAGCGGCAGAGGGCGAGCGGGGAGAGGGCGAGCGGGAGAGGGCGAGCGGCAGAGGGCGAGGGCGAGCACGAGAGGGCGAGCGCGAGCGCGAAAGGGAGAGGGCGAGCGCGAAAGGGAGAGGGCGAGCGCGAGAGGGAGAGGGCAAGCGGGAGAGGGCGAGCGGGAGAGGGCGAGCGGGAGAGGGCGAGCGGGAGAGGGCGAGCGCGACAGGGAGAGGGCGAAGGCGAGAGGGAGAGGGCGAGGGCGAGAGGGGAGAGGGCGAGCACGAGCGCGACAGGGAGATGGAGAGGGAGAGGGAGAGGGAGAGGGAGAGGGAGAGGGCGAGCGGGAGAGGGCGAGCGGCAGAGGGCGAGCGGCAGAGGGCGAGCGGCAGAGGGCGAGCGGCAGAGGGCGAGCGGCAGAGGGCGAGCGCGAAAGGGAGAGGGCGAGCGCGATAGGGAGAGGGCGAGCGCGAGAGGGAGAGGGAGAGGGAGAGGGAGAGGAAGAGGGTGAGCGGGAGAGGGAGAGGGAGAGGGCGAGCGCGAGGGCGAGAGGGAGAGGGAGAGGGAGAGGGCGAGGCCGAGAGGGCGAGGGCGAGGGCGAGCGCGACAGGGAGAGGGAGAGGGCGAGCGCGACAGGGAGAGGGAGAGGGCGAGCGCGACAGGGAGAGGGAGAGGGCGAGCGCGACAGGGAGAGGGAGAGGGCGAGCGCGACAGGGAGAGGGAGAGGGCGAGCGCGACAGGGAGAGGGAGAGGGCGAGCGCGACAGGGAGAGGGAGAGGGAGAGGGAGAGGGCGAGGGCGAGAGGGAGAGGGAGAGGGCGAGGGCGAGAGGGAGAGGGAGAGGGCGAGCGCGACAGGGATAGGGAGAGGGCGAGCGCGAGAGGGAGAGGGCGAGCGCGAGAGGGAGAGGGCGAGCGCAAGAGAGAGGGCGAGCGCAAGAGAGAGGGAGAGGGAGAGCGCGAGGGAGAGGGAGAGCGCGAGAGGGAGAGGGAGAGGGCGAGCGCGAGAGGACGAGCGCGAGAGGGAGAGGGCGAGCGCGAGAGAGAGGGAGAGGGAGAGGGAGAGGGCGAGCGCGAGAGGGAGAGGGAGAGGGAGAGGGAGAGGGAGAGGGAGAGGGCGAGCGCGAGAGGGCGAGCGCGAGAGGGGGAGGGCGAGCGCGAGAGAGAGGGAGAGGGAGAGGGAGAGCGCGAGAGGGAGATGGAGAGGGCGAGCGCGAGAGGGAGAGGGAGAGGGCGAGCGCGAGAGGGAGAGGGAGAGGGCGAGCGCGAGAGGGAGAGGGCGAGCGCGAGCGCGAGAGGGAGAGGGCGAGCGCGAGCGCGAGAGGGAGAGGGCGAGCGCGAGAGGGAGAGGGAGAGGGCGAGCGCGAGAGGGAGAGGGAGAGGGAGAGGGCGAGGGCGAGCGCGAGAGGGAGAGGGCGAGCGCGAGAGGGAGAGGGCGAGCGCGAGAGGGAGAGGGCGAGCGCGAGAGGGAGAGGGCGAGCGCGAGAGAGAGAGGGAGAGCGCGAGAGGGAGAGGGCGAGGGAGAGGGCGAGCGCGAGAGGGAGAGGGCGGCGAGAGGGAGAGGGCGAGCGCGACAGGGGGAGGGCGAGCGCGACAGGGGGAGGGCGAGCGCGAGAGGGCGAGAGGGCGAGAGGGAGAGGGCGAGAGGTCGAGGGCGAGAGGTAGAGGGCTAGAGGGAGAGGGAGAGGGCGAGAGGGAGAGGGCGAGAGGGAGAGGGCGAGAGGGAGAGGGAGGGAGAGGGCGAGCGCGAGAGGGAGAGGGAGAGGGAGAGGGCGAGGGCGAGCGCGAGAGGGAGACGGCGAGCGCGAGAGGGAGAGGGCGAGCGCGAGAGGGAGAGGGCGAGCGCGAGAGGGAGAGGGCGAGCGCGAGAGAGAGAGGGAGAGCGCGAGAGGGAGAGGGCGAGGGAGAGGGCGAGCGCGAGAGGGAGAGGGCGGCGAGAGGGAGAGGGCGAGCGCGAGAGGGAGAGGGCGAGCGCGAGAGGGGGAGGGCGAGCGCGAGAGGGCGAGAGGGCGAGAGGGCGAGAGGGCGAGAGGGCGAGAGGGCGAGAGGGCGAGAGGGCGAGAGGGAGAGGGCGAGAGGTCGAGGGCGAGAGGTAGAGGGCTAGAGGGAGAGGGAGAGGGCGAGAGGGAGAGGGCGAGAGGGAGAGGGCGAGAGGGAGAGAGAGGGAGAGGGAGGGAGAGGGCGAGAGGGAGAGGGAGGGAGAGAGAGAGGGAGAGAGGGAGAGAGGGAGAGAGGGAGAGAGGGAGAGGGCGAGAGAGAGAGGGAGAGGGAGGGAGGGAGAGAGGGAGAGGAAGAGGGAGAGGGCGAGCGCGAGAGGGAGAGGGCGAGATGGCGAGCGCGAGAGGGCGAGCGCGAGAGGGCGAGCGCGAGAGGGCGAGGGCGAGAGGGCGAGGGCGAGAGGGAGAGGGCGAGCGCGAGAGGGAGAGGGCGAGCGCGAGAGGGAGAGGGCGAGCGCGAGAGGGAGAGGGCGAGCGCGAGAGGGAGAGGGCGAGCGCGAGAGGGAGAGCGCGAGCGCGAGAGGGAGAGGGAGAGGGCGAGCGCGAGAGGGAGAGGGCGAGCGCGAGAGAGAGAGGGCGAGCGGGAGAGGGCGAGCGGGAGAAGGCGAGCGGGAGAAGGCGAGCGGGAGAAGGCGAGCGGGAGAGGGCGAGCGGGAGAGGGCGAGCGCGAGCGCGAAAGGGAGAGGGCGAGCGCGAGAGGGAGAGCGCGACAGGGCGAGCGGGAGCGGGAGAGGGCGAGCGGGAGAGGGCCAGCGGGAGAGGGCGAGCGGGAGAGGGCGAGCGGGAGAGGGCGAGCGGGAGAGGGCGAGCGGGAGAGGGCGAGCGGGAGAGGGCGAGCGGGAGAGGGCGAGCGGGAGAGGGCGAGCGGGAGAGGGCGAGCGGGAGAGGGCGAGGGCGAGCGCGACAGGGAGAGGGCGAAGGCGAGAGGGAGAGGGCGAAGGCGAGAGGGAGAGGGAGAGGGCGAGAGGAGAGGGAGAGGGCGAGAGGGAGAGGGAGAGGGCGAGGGCGACAGGGAGAGGGAGAGGGCGAGCGCGAGAGGGAGAGGGCGAGCGCGAGAGAGATGGAGAGGGAGAGGGCGAGGGCGAGGGAGAGGGAGAGGGCGAGGGAGAGGGAGAGGGAGAGGGAGAGGGAGAGGGAGAGAGGGAGAGGGAGAGGGAGAGGGAGAGGGCGAGCGCGAGAGGGAGAGGGAGAGGGCGAGCGCGAGAGGGAGAGGGCGAGCGCGAGAGGGAGAAGGAGAGGGCGAGCGCGAGAGGGAGAGGGAGAGGGCGAGCGCGAGAGGGAGAGGGAGAGGGAGAGGGAGAGGGCGAGCGCGAGAGGGAGAGGGAGAGGGCGAGCGCGAGAGGGAGAGGGCGAGCGCGAGAGGGAGAGGGAGAGGGAGAGCGCGAGAGGGAGATGGAGAGGGCGAGCGCGAGAGGGAGAGGGAGAGGGCGAGCGCGAGAGGGAGAGGGAGAGGGCGAGCGCGAGAGGAGAGGGCGAGCGCGAGCGCGAGAGGGAGAGGGCGAGCGCGAGCGCGAGAGGGAGAGGGCGAGCGCGAGAGGGAGAGGGAGAGGGCGAGCGCGAGAGGGAGAGGGAGAGGGAGAGGGCGAGGGCGAGCGCGAGAGGGAGAGGGCGAGCGCGAGAGGAGAGGGCGAGCGCGAGAGGGAGAGGGCGAGCGCGAGAGGGAGAGGGCGAGCGCGAGAGGGAGAGGGCGAGCGCGAGAGAGAGAGGGAGAGCGCGAGAGGGAGAGGGCGAGGGAGAGGGCGAGCGCGAGAGGGAGAGGGCGGCGAGAGGGAGAGGGCGAGCGCGACAGGGGGAGGGCGAGCGCGACAGGGGGAGGGCGAGCGCGAGAGGGCGAGAGGGCGAGAGGGAGAGGGCGAGAGGTCGAGGGCGAGAGGTAGAGGGCTAGAGGGAGAGGGAGAGGGCGAGAGGGAGAGGGCGAGAGGGAGAGGGAGGGAGAGGGCGAGCGCGAGAGGGAGAGGGAGAGGGCGAGGGCGAGCGCGAGAGGGAGAGGGCGAGCGCGAGAGGGAGAGGGCGAGCGCGAGAGGGAGAGGGCGAGCGCGAGAGAGAGAGGGAGAGCGCGAGAGGGAGAGGGCGAGGGAGAGGGCGAGCGCGAGAGGGAGAGGGCGGCGAGAGGGAGAGGGCGAGCGCGAGAGGGAGAGGGCGAGCGCGAGAGGGGGAGGGCGAGCGCGAGAGGGCGAGAGGGCGAGAGGGCGAGAGGGCGAGAGGGAGAGGGCGAGAGGTCGAGGGCGAGAGGTAGAGGGCTAGAGGGAGAGGGAGAGGGCGAGAGGGAGAGGGCGAGAGGGAGAGGGAGGGAGAGGGCGAGAGGGAGAGGGAGGGAGAGAGAGAGGGAGAGAGGGAGAGAGGGAGAGAGGGAGAGAGGGAGAGAGGGAGAGAGGGGAGAGGGCGAGAGAGAGAGGGAGAGGGAGGGAGGGAGAGAGGGAGAGGAAGAGGGAGAGGGCGAGCGCGAGAGGGAGAGGGCGAGATGGCGAGCGCGAGAGGGCGAGCGCGAGAGGGCGAGCGCGAGAGGGCGAGGGCGAGAGGGCGAGGGCGAGAGGGAGAGGGCGAGCGCGAG
>NW_027252050.1:0-31636 GCF_044704955.1 Pristiophorus japonicus | reverse complement strand
CTCTGACAGTGCAGCACACCCTCAGTACTACCCTTCCGATAATGCAGCACTCCCTCAGTACTGTCGCTCTGACAGTGCAGCACTCCCTCAGTACTGGTCCTCTGACAGTTCAGCACTCCCTCAGTACTGCCGTTCCGACAGTGCAGCACTCCCTCAGTTTTGGCCCTCTGACAGTGCAGCATTCCCTCAATACTGCCTCTACGACAGTGCAGCACTCCCTCAGTACTGCCTCTACGACAGTGCAGCACTCCCTCACTACTGCCCCTCCGACAGTGCAGCACACCCTCAGTACTGCCCCATGACAGTGCAGCACACCCTCAGTAATGCCCCTCCGACAGTACAGCACTCCCTCAGTACTGGCCGTCTGACAGTGTAGCACTCCCTCTGTATTACCCTTCCGACAGTGCAGCACTCCCTCAGTACTGCCCCTCAGACAGTGCAGCACTCCCTCAGTACTGCCCTTCTGACAGTGTAGCACTCCCTCCGTATTACCCTTCTGACAGTGCAGCACTCGCTCATTACGACCCTTCCGACAGTGCAGCACTCACTCAGTAATGCCCTTCTGACAGTGCAGCAGTCACTCAGTACTGGTCCTCTGACAGGGCAGCGCTCCCTCAGTACTGCCGTTCCGACAGTGCAGCACTCCCTCAGTATTGGCCCTCTGACAGTGCAGCATTCCCTCAATACTGCCACTCCGACAGTGCAGCACTCCCTCAGTACTGGCCCTCTGACAGTTCAGCACTCCCTCAGTACTGCCGTTCCGACAGTGCAGCACTCCCTCAGTACTACCCTTCTGACAGTGCAGCACTCCCTCCGTATTACCCTTCTGACAGTGCAGCACTCGCTCATTACGACCCTTCCGACAGTGCAGCACTCACTCAGTAATGCCCTTCTGACAGTGCAGCAGTCACTCAGTACTGGTCCTCTGACAGGGCAGCGCTCCCTCAGTACTGCCGTTCCGACAGTGCAGCACTCCCTCAGTATTTGCCCTCTGACAGTGCAGCATTCCCTCAATACTGCCACTCCGACAGTGCAGCACTCCCTCAGTACTGGCCCTCTGACAGTTCAGCACTCCCTCAGTACTGCCGTTCCGACAGTGCAGCACTCCCTCAGTATTGGCCCTCTGACAGTGCAGCATTCCCTCAATACTGCCTCTATGACAATGCAGCACTCCCTCAGTACTGCCCCTCTGACAGTGCAGCACACCCTCAGTACTGATCCATTCAACAGTGCAGCACACCCTCAGTAATGCCCCTCCGACATTACAGCACTCCCTCAGTACTGGCCGTCTGACACTGCAGCACTCCCTCAGTGTTACCCTTCCGACAGTGCAGCACTCTCTCAGTACTGGCCTGCTGGCAGTGCAGCACCCCCTCAGTACTGCCCCTATGATAGTGCAGCACTCTCCCAGTACTGCCCCTCCAGCAGTGCAGCGTTCCCTCAGTATTGCCCCTCTGAGTGCAGTACTCCCTCAGTTCTACCTATCCGACAGTGCAGCACTGCCTCAATACTGCCTCTATGACTGTGCAGCACTCCCTCAGTATTAACCTTCCAACAATGCAGCACTCCCTTAGAAATGTCGCTCTGACAGTGCAGCACTACCTCAGTACTGCCACTCTGACACTGCAGTACTGAGGGAGTGCTGCACTGTCGGAGGGGCAGTACTGAGGGAGTTCTGCACTGTCGGAGGGGCAGTACTGAAGGAGTTCTGCACTGTCGGAGGGGCAGTACTGAGGGAGCGCTGCACTGTCGGAGGGGCAGTACTGAGGGAGTGCTGCAGTGTCGGAGGGGCAGTACTGAGGGAGCGCTGCACTGTCGGAAGGGCAGTACTGAGGGAGCGCTGCACTGTCGGAGGGGCAGTACTGAGGGAGCGCTGCACTGTCGGAGGGGCAGTACTGAGGGAGCGCTGCAGTGTCGGAGGGGCAGTACTGAGGGAGCGCTGCACTGTGGGAGGGGCAGTACTGAGGGAGCGCCGCACTGTGGGAGGGGCAGTACTGAGGGAGCGCCGCACTGTGGGAGGGGCAGTACTGAGGGAGCGCCGCACTGTGGGAGGGGCAGTACTGAGGGAGCGCCGCACTGTGGGAGGGGCAGTACTGAGGGAGCGCTGCAGTGTCGGAGGGGCAGTACTGAGGGAGTTCTGCACTGTCGGAGGGGCAGTACTGAGGGAGTGCTGCACTGTTGGAGGGGCAGTACTGAGGGAGTTCTGCACTGTCGGAGGGGCAGTACTGAGGGAGCGCTGCAGTGTCGGAGGGGCAGTACTGAGGGAGCGCTGCACTGTCGGAGGGGCAGTACTGAGGGAGTTCTGCACTGTCGGAGGGGCAGTATTGAGGGAGTTCTGCACTGTCGGAGGGGCAGTACTGAGGGAGCGCTGCACTGTCGGAGGGGCAGTACTGAGGGAGTTCTGCACTGTCGGAGGGGCAGTACTGAGGGAGTTCTGCAATGTCGGATGGGCAGTACTGAGGGAGCGCTGCAGTGTCGGAGGGGCAGTACTGAGGGAGCATTGCACTGTCGGACGGGCAGTACTGAGGGAACGCTGCACTGTCGGAGGGGCAGTACTGAGGGAGTGCTGCAGTGTCGGAAGTGCAGTACTGAGGGAGCGCTGCACTGTCGGAGGGGCAGTACTGAGGGAGCGCTGCAGTGTCGGAGGGGCAGTACTGAGGGAGCGTTGCACTGTCGGAGGGGCAGTACTGAGGGAGCGCTGCACTGTCGGAGGGGCAGTACTGAGGGAGCGCTGCACTGTCGGAGGGGCAGTACTGAGGGAGCGCTGCACTGTCGGAGGGGCAGTACTGAGGGAGCGCTGCACTATCGGAGGGGCAGTACTGAGGGAGCGCTGCACTGTCGGAAGTGCAGTACTGAGGGAGCGCTGCACTGTCGGAGGGGCAGTACTGAGGGAGCGCTGCAGTGTCGGAGGGGCAGTACTGAGGGAGCGTTGCACTGTCGGAGGGGCAGTACTGAGGGAGCGCTGCACTGTCGGAGGGGCAGTACTGAGGGAGCGCTGCACTATCGGAGGGGCAGTACTGAGGGAGTGCTGCAGTGTCGGAGGGGCAGTGCTGAGGGAGCGCTGCAGTGTCGGAGGGGCAGTACTGAGGGAGCGTTGCACTGTCGGAGGGGCAGTACTGAGGGAGTGCTGCAGTGTCGGAGGGGCAGTACTGAGGGAGCGCTGCAGTGTCGGAGGGGCAGTACTGAGGGAGTGCTGCAGTGTTGGAGGGGCAGTACTGAGGGAGTGCTGCACTGTCGGAGGACATTATACCGAGGCCCCGACTGCCCCCTTAGATGGAAGTAAATCATCCTACGGCACTATTTTGAAGAGCGTGGCAGTTATCCCCGGTATCCTGGCCAATATTCATCCCCAATCAATATCAATGAAACAGATTATCTAGTCATGATCACATTGCTATTTCTGGGAGCTTGCTGTGTGCAGATTGGCTGCTGTGTTTCGCACATTACAACAGTGATGTGATGTTTAGGTCCATCATTGAAACACCTGCGAACCTTTTGACGTGGAGGCAAGTCCTCCTCGATTTGAGGGACTGCCGATGAAACACAACAGTGACTACTCTCGAAAAAGTGCTGGAGACGCTTTGGGGCGTGTGGTGGTTGTGCAAAGCGCTAGATCAATGCAAGTCCCTGTGTGTTTTGTGTGCGGGCCCAGCAGGGTGCTGACCTTGAATTTCATGGTGCTCAGCCTGTACAGGATATCGCCCAAGTGCTCGCGGATATTGGCCCAGGTCAGGCGGTTTTCTGAGTGCGCTGTTGTCTCCACTGAGTGTCGGGCCAGGTCGTAGAAGCCGATAATGTTCTGCAGGATCCCCACCGTCTTGTAGAAGGGACAGAACCTGGGGCCAGACAACAGACAGGGGACAGCTACATTCAGTGACATTTGTAACCCCCTCAGTGACACACTGCCCCCCCTCAGTAACACACTAAACCCCCCCAGTGACACACTGCCCCCCCTCAGTGACACACTGCCCCCCCTCAGTAACACACTAAACCCCCCCAGTGACACACTGCCCCCCCTCAGTGACACACTGCCCCCCCTCAGTAACACACTAAACCCCCCCAGTGACACACTGCCCCCCCTCAGTGACACACTGCCCCCCCTCAGTGACACACTGCCCCCCCTCAGTAACACACTAAACCCCCCCAGTGACACACTGCCCCCCCCCAGTGACACACTGCCCCCCGTGTGACACACTGCCCCCCCTCAGTGACACACTGCCCCCCCAGTGACACACTAAATCCCCCCCCAGTGACACACTGCCCCCCCTCAGTGACACACTGCCCCCCCAGTGACACACTAAATCCCCCCCCAGTGACACACTGCCCCCCCTCAGTGACACACTGCCCCCCCTCAGTAACACACTAAACCCCCCCAGTGACACACTGCCCCCCCCCAGTGACACACTGCCCCCCGTGTGACACACTGCCCCCCCTCAGTGACACACTGCCCCCCCAGTGACACACTAAATCCCCCCCCAGTGACACACTGCCCCCCCTCAGTGACACACTGCCCCCCTCAGTGACACACTGCCCCCCCTCAGTAACACACTAAACCCCCCCAGTGACACACTGCCCCCCCCCAGTGACACACTGCCCCCCGTGTGACACACTGCCCCCCCTCAGTGACACACTGAACCCCCCCAGTGACACACTGAACCCCCCCCAGTGACACACTAAACCCCCCCAGTGACACACTAAATCCCCCCCCAGTGACACACTGCCCCCCCTCAGTGACACACTGAACCCCCCCAGTAACACACTAAACCCCCCAGTGACACACTGCCCCCCCTCAGTGACACACTGAACCCCCCAGTGACACACTAAACCCCCCCAGTGACACACTAAACCCCCCCAGTGACACACTAAACCCCCCCAGTGACACACTGCCCCCCCTCAGTGACACACTGAACCCCCCCAGTGACACACTAAACCCCCCCAGTGACACACTGAACCCCCTCAGTGACACACTGCCCCCCCTCAGTGACACATTAAACCCCCCCAGTGACACACTGCCCCCCCTCAGTGACACACTGCCCCCCCTCAGTGACACACTTCCCCCCCACAGTGACACACTGAACCCCCTCAGTGACACACTAAACCCCCCAGTGACACACTGTCCCCCCCAGTGACACACTAAACCCCCCCAGTGACACACTGCCCCCCCTCAGTGACACACTGCCCCCCTCAGTGACACACTGCCCCCCTCAGTGACACACTGCCCCCCCTCAGTGACACACTAAACCCCCCCAGTGACACACTAAACCCCCCCAGTGACACACTGAACCCCCCAGTGACACACTGAACCCCCCAGTGACACACTAAACCCCCCCAGTGACACACTGAACCCCTCCAGTGATACACTGCCCCCCCCCCCAGTGACACACTAAACTCCCTCAGTGACACACTGAACCCCCCCAGTGACACACTGCCCCCCCCAGTGACACACTAAACCCCTGCAGTGACACACTGAACCCCCCAGTGACACACTGCCCCCCCAGTGACACACTAAACCCCCCCAGTGACACACTGAACCCCCCCAGTGACACACTGCCCCCCCTCAGTGACACACTAAACCCCCCCAGTGACACACTAAACCCCCCCAGTGACACACTGAACCCCCCCAGTGACACACTGCCCCCCCTCAGTGACACACTAAACCCCCCCAGTGACACACTAAACCCCCCTCAGTGACACACTAAACCCCCCCAGTGACACACTGCCCCCCCTCAGTGACACACTAAACCCCCCCCAGTGACACACTAAACCCCCCTCAGGACACACTGCCCCCCCCTCAGTAACACACTAAACCCCCCCAGTGACACACTAAACCCCCCTCAGTGACACACTGCCCCCCCTCAGTGACACACTGCCCCCCTCAGTGACACACTAAACCCCCCCAGTGACACACTGCCACCCCTCAGTGACACACTGAACCCCCTCAGTGACACACTAAACCCCCCCAGTGACACACTGCCACCCCTCAGTGACACACTAAACCCCCCCAGTGACACACTGAACCCCCTCAGTGACACATTGCCCCCCCTCAGTGACACACTAAACCCGCCCAGTGACACACTAAACCCCCCAGTAACACACTGCCCCCCCTCAGTGACACACTAAACCCCCCCAACGACACACTGCCTCCCAAGTGTGACACACTGCCCCCCGCAGTGACACACTGCCTCCCAAGTGTGACACACTGGCCCCCCTCAGTGACACACTAAACCCCCCAGTGACACACTGAGCCCCCCAGTGACACACTGCCCCCCAGTGACACACTGCCCCCCCAGTGACACACTGCCTCCCAAGTGTGACACACTGCCCCCCCCCAGTGACACACTAAACCCCCCCAGTGACACACTGAACCCCCCAGTGACACACTGCCCCCCCCAGTGACACACTGCCTCCCAAGTGTGACACACTGCACCCCCCAGTGACACACTGCCCCCCCCCCCAGTGACACACTGCCTCCCAAGTGTGACACACTGCCCCCACTTAGTGACACACTAAACCCCCCCAGTGACACACTGCCCCCCCCAGTGACACACTGCCTCCCCCAGTGACACACTGCCCCCCCCCCAGTGACACACTGCCTCCCAAGTGTGGCACACTGCACCCCCCAGTGCCACACTGCCTCCCAAATGTGACACACTGCCCCCTCCCAGTGACACACTGCCTCCCAAGTGTGACACATTGCCCCCCCCTCAGTGACACACTAAACCCCCCCAGTGACACACTAAACCCCCCCAGTGACACATTGAACCCCCCCAGTGACACACTGCCCCCTCAGTGACACACTAAACCCCCCCCAGTGACACACTGCCCCCCCCCACAGTGACACAATGCCCCCCCCAGTGACACACTGCCACCCCCTACACTGCCCCCCCAGTGACAAACTGCCCCCCCAGTGACACACTGCCCCCCCCAACACTGCCACCCCCAGTGACACACTGCCCCCCACAGTGCCACACTGCCCCACCCCACAGGGACACACTGCACCCCCACAGTGACACACTGCCCCCCCACACTCCCACACTGCCCCCCAGTGACACACTGCCCCCGCCAGTGCCAATCTGCCCCACCACAGTGACACACTGCCCCCCGTGTGACACACTGCCCCCCGCCAGTGACACACTGCCCCCCGTGTGACACACTGCCCCCCGCCAGTGGCACACTGCACCTGCCAGTGACACACTGCCCCCCCACAGTGACACACTGCCCCCGCCAGTGACACACTGCCCCATCCAGTGACACACTGCCCCCCCACAGTGACACACTGCCCCTGCCAGTGACACACTGCCCCCCCCACAGTGACACACTGCCCCCCGCCAGTGACACACTGCCCCTGCCAGTGACACACTGCCCCCGCACAGTGACACACTGCCCCCGCCAGTGACACACTGCCCCATCCAGTGACACACTGCCCCCCCAGTGACACACTGTCCTCCCAGTGACACAATGCCCCCCCCAGTGACACACTGCACCCCCCAACACTGCCCCCCCCAGCGACAAACTGCCCCCCCTGTGACACACTGCCCCCCCCCCCCAACACTGCCATCCCCAGTGACACACTGACCCCCCCAGTGACACACTGCCCCCCAACACTGCCCCCCCCAGTGACACACAGCCCCGCCCGTGACGCACAGACCCCCCCAGTGACACACTGCCCCCCCAGTGACACACTGCCCCACCCAGTGACACATTGCCCCCAAATTGACACACAGCCCCCCGCAGTGAAACACTGCCCCCCCCCAACACTGCCACCCCCAGTGACACACTGTCCCCCCCCAGTGACACACTGCCCCCCAACACTGCCCCCCCAGTGACACACTGCCCCCCCCGTGATGCACTGACCCCCTCAGTGACACACTGCCCCCCCTCAGTGACACACTAAACCCCCCCAGTGACACACTGAACTCCCCCAGTGACACACTGCCCCCCTCAGTGACACACTAAACCCCCCAGTGACACACTGCCTCCCACGTGTGACACACTGCCCCCCCCAGTGACACACTGCCCCCCCAACACTGCCCCCCCCTAGTGACACACTGCCCCCCCCGTGACGCACTGACCCCCCCAGTGACACACTGCCCCCCCCAAACACTGCCACCCCCAGTGACACACTGCCCCACCCAGTGACACACTGCTCCCCTCAGTGACACACTAAACCCCCGCAGTTACACACTGCCTCCCACGTGTGACACACTGCCCCCCCCAGTGACACACTGCCCCCCAACACTGCCCCCCCCCTAGTGACACACTGCCCCCCCCGTGACGCACTGACCCCCCAGTGACACACTGCCCCACCCAACACTGCCACCCCCAGTGACACACTGCCCCCCCCCCAGTGACACACTGCCCCCCCCACACTGCCCCCCCTAGTGACACACTGCCCCCACCGTGACGCACTGACCCCCCAGTGACACACTGCCCCCCCCAGTGACACACTGCCCCACCCAGTGACACATTGCCCCCAAAGTGACACACTGCCCCCACCAGTGACACACTGCCCCCCCCGAGTGACACACTGACCCCACAGTGACACACTGCACCCCCAGTAACACACTGCCCCACCTGAGTGACACACTGACCCCACAGTGACACATTGCACCCCCCAGTGACACACTGCCCCACCCAGTAACACATTGCCCCCAAAGTGACACACTGCCCCCCCCAGTGACACACTGCCCCCCCGAGTAACACACTGACCCCACAGTGGCACACTGCACCCCCCAGTAACACACTGCCCCACCCGAGTGACACACTGACCCCACAGAGACACACTGCACCCCCCAGTGACACACTGCCCCACCCAGTGACACATTGCCCCCAAAGTGACACACTGCCCCCCCCCAGTGACACACTGCCCCCTCCGAGTGACACACTGACCCCACAGTGACACACTGCACCCCCCAGTAACACACTGCCCCACCCGAGTGACACACTGACCCCACAGTGACACACTGCACCCCCCAGTGACACACTGCCCCACCCAGTGACACATTGCCCCCAAAGTGACACACTGCCTCCCCCAGTGACACACTGCCCCCCCCGAGTGACACACTGACTCCACAGTGACACACTGCACCCCCAGTGACACACTGCCCCCCACAGTGACACACTGCCCCCCACAGTGACACACTGCCCCCCCACACTGCCCCCCCCAGTGACACACTGCCCCCCCCCACAGTGACACACTGCACCCTCCAGTGACACACTGCCCCCCACAGTGCCACACTGCCCCACCCCACAGGGACACACTGCCCCCCCACACTGCCCCCCCAGTGAAACACTGCCCCCGCCAGTGACACACTGCCCCCCCACAGTGACACACTGCCCCCGTGTGACACACTGCCCCCCCGGCCAGTGACACACTGCCCCCCGTTTGACACACTGCCCCCTCGCCAGTGCCACACTGCCCCTGCCAGTGACACAATGCCCCCCACAGTGACACACTGCCCCCCGCCAGTGACACACTGCCCCCCGCCAGTGACACACTGCCCCCCCAGTGACACACTGCCCCCCCCAGTGACACAATGCCCACCTCAGTGACACACTGCCCTCCCCAACACTGCCCCCCCAGTGACAAACTGCCCCCCCCCAGTGACACACTGCCCCCCCCAACACTGCCACCCCCAGTGACACACTACCCCCCCAATAACACGCTGCCCCCCAACACTGCCCCCCCCAGTGACACACTGCCCCCCCGTGACGCACTGACCCCCCAGTGACACACTGCCCCCTCCAGTGACACACTGCCCACCCAGTGACACATTGCCCCCAAAGTGACACACTGCCCCCCCTCAGTGACACACTGAACCCCCCAGTGACACACTGCCCCCCCTCAGTGACATACTGAACCCCCTCAGTGACACATTGCCCCCCCTCAGTGACACACTAAACCCCCCCAGTGACACACTAAACCCCCCCAGTGACACACTAAACCCTTCCAGTGACACACTAAACCCCCCCAGTGACACACTGCCCCCACTCAGTGACACACTGCCCCCCCCAGTGACACACTAAACCCCCCCAGTGACACACTAAACCCTTCCAGTGACACACTAAACCCCCCAGTGACACACTGCCCCCCCTCAGTGACACACTGCCTCCCAAGTGTGACACACTGCCCCCCCCCAGTGACACACTGCCCCCCAACACTGCCCCCCCCAGTGACACACTGCCCCCCCCCGTGACGCACTGACCCCCCAGTGACACACTGCCCACCGCAGTGACACACTGCCCCACCCAGTGACACATTGCCCCCAAAGTGACACACTGCCCCCCTCAGCGACACACTGAACCCCCCAGTGACACACTGCCCCCCTCAGTGACACAATGAACCCCCTCAGTGACACATTGCCCCCCCTCAGTGACACACTAAACCCCCCCAGTGACACACTGCCCCCCCTCAGTGACACACTAAACCCCCCAGTGACACACTGCCTCCCAAGTGTGACACACTGCCCCCCCCCCCAGTGACACACTGAACCCCCCAGTGGCACACTGCCCCCCCCCAGTGACACACTGCCCTCCCCCAGTGACACACTGCCTCCCAAGTGTGACACACTGCACCCCCAGTGACACACTGCCTCCCAAGTGTGACACACTGCCCCCCCTCAGTGGCACACTGAACCCCCCAGTGACACACTGCCCCCCCCAGTGACACACTGCCCCCCCCCAGTGACACACTGCCTCCCAAGTGTGACACACTGCACCCCCCAGTGACACACTGCCTCCCAAATGTGACACACTGCCCCCTCCCAGTGACACACTGCCTCCCAAGTGTAACACACTGCCCCCCCTCAGTGCCACACTAAACCCCCCCAGTGACACACTAAACCCCCCCAGTGACACACTGAACCCCCCCAGTGACACACTGCCCCCCTCAGTGACACACTAAACCCCCACAGGGACACTCTGCCCACCCCCCAGTGACACACTGCCCCCCCCAGTGACACAATGCCCCCCCCCCCCCCAGTGACACACTGCCACCCCCAACACTGCCCCCCCAGTGACAAACTGCCCCCCCCCAGCGACACACTGCTTCCCCCAACACTGCCACCCCCAGTGACACACTGCCCCCCCAGTGACACACTGCCCCCCCCAACACTGCCACCCCCAGTGACACACTGCGCCCCCCCCCCCCAGTGACACACTGTCCCCCACAGTGCCACACTGCCCCACCCCACAGGGACACACTGCCCCCCCACAGTGACACACTGCCCCCCCACACTGCCCCCCCAGTGACACACTGCCCCCCGCCAGTGGCACACTGCCCCTGCCAGTGACACACTGTCCCCCCACAGTGACACACTGCCCCCGCCAGTGACACACTGCCCCATCCAGTGACACACTGCCCCCGCCAGTGACACACTGCCCCATCCAGTGACACACTGCCCCCCCACAGTGACACACTGCCCCCCCCACCAGTGACACACTGCCCCTGCCAGTGACACACTGCCCCCCCACAGTGACACACTGCCCCCCGCCAGTGACACACTGCCCCATCCAGTGACACACTGCCCCCCCAGTGACACACTGCCCCCCCTCAGTGACACACTAAACCCCCCCAGTGACACACTGCCTCCCAAGTGTGACACACTGCCCCCCGCAGTGACACACTGCCTCCCAAGTGTGACACACTGCCCCCCCTCAGTGACACACTAAACCCCCCCAGTGACACACTGAACCCCCCAGTGACACACTGCCCCCGCAGTGACACACTGCCCCCCCCAGTGACACACTGCCTCCCAAGTGTGACACACTGCACCCCCCCAGTGACATACTAAACCCACCCCAGTGACACACTGAACCCCCCAGTGACACACTGCCCCCCCAGTGACACACTGCGCCCCCCATGACACACTGCCCCCCCCAGTGACACACTGCCCCCCCCAGTGACACACTGCCCCCCCCCCCCAGTGACACACTGCCCCCCCAGTGACACACTGCCTCCCAAGTGTGGCACACTGCACCCCCCAGTGACACACTGCCTCCCAAATGTGACACACTGCCTCCCAAGTGTGACACACTGCCCCCCCTCAGTGACACACTAAACCCCCCCAGTGACACACTAAACCCCCACAGGGACACTCTGCCCCCCCCCCAGTGACACACTGCCCCCCCCAGTGACACAATGCCCCCCCCCCCCAGTGACACACTGCCACCCCCAACACTGCCCCCCCAGTGACACACTGCTCCCCACAACACTGCCGCCCCCAGTGACACACTGCCCCCCCCAACACTGCCAACCCCAGTGACACACTGCCCCCCCCCCCAGTGACACACTGTCCCCCACAGTGCCACACTGCCCCACCCCACAGGGACACACTGCCCCCCCACAGTGATGCACTGCCCCCCCACACTGCCCCCCCAGTGACACACTGCCCCCGCCAGTGACAATCTGCCCCCACCACAGTGACACACTGCCCCCCGTGTAACACACTGCCCCCCCGCCAGTGACACACGGCCCCCCGTGTGACACACTGCCCCCCGCCAGTGGCACACTGCTCCTGCCAGTGACACACTGCCCCCCCCCCCACAGTGACACACTGCCCCCCCGCCAGTGACACACTGATACCCTGCCAGTGACACACTGCCCCCCCCCCACAGTGACACACTGCCCCCCGCCAGTGACACACTGCCCCTGCCAGTGACACACTGCCCCACCACAGTGACACACTGCCCCCCGCCAGTGACACACTGCCCCATCCAGTGACACCCCCCCCCCCCAGTGACACACTGCCCCCCGCCAGTGACACACTGCCCCTGCCAGTGACACACTGCCCCCCCCCACAGTGACACACTGCCCCCCGCCAGTGACACACTGCCCCCACCCCCCGTGACACACTGCCCCCCACAGTGCCACACTGCCCCACACCACAGGGACACTCTGCTGCCCCACAGTGACACACTGCCCCCCACACAGCCCCCCCAGTGACACACTGCCCCCGCCAGTGACAATCTGCCCCCCCACAGTGACACACTGCCCCCCGTGTGACACACTGCCCCCCGCCAGTGGCACACTGCCCCTGCCAGTGACACACTGCCCCCCACAGTGACACACTGCCCCCTCCCAGTGACACACTGCCTCCCAAGTGTGACACACTGCCCCCCCCTCAGTGACATACTAAACCCCCCCAGTGACACACTAAACCCCCCCAGTGACACAGTGAACCCCCCCAGTGACACAGTGCCCCCCTCAGTGACACACTAAACCCCCACAGGGACACTCTGCCTCCCCCCCAGTGACATACTGCCCCCCCACCCCCCAGTGACACAATGCCCCCCCCCTCAGTGACACACTGCCACCCCCAACACTGCCCCCCCCAGTGATAAACTGCCCCCCCAGTGACAAACTGCTCCCCCAACACTGCCACCCCCAGTGACACACTGCCCCCCCAGTGACACACTGCCCCCCCAACACTGCCACCTCCAGTGACACACTGCCCCCTCCCCCCAGTGACACACTGCCCCCCACAGTGCCACACTGCCCCACCCCACAGGGACACACTGCCCCCCCACAGTGACACACTGCCCCCCCACACTGCCCCCCCAGCGACACACTGCCCCTGCCAGTGACACACTGCCCCCCCCACAGTGATACACTGCCCCCCGCCAGTGACACACTGCCCCATCCAGTGACACACTGCCCCCTGCCATTGACACACTGCCCCATCCAGTGACACACTGCCCCCCACAATGACACACTGCCCCCCGCCAGTGACACACTGCCCCTGCCAGTGACACACTGCCCCCCCACAGTGACACACTGCCCCCCACCAGTGACACACTGCCCCATCCAGTGACACACTGCCCCCCACAGTGACACACTGCCCCATCCAGTGACACACTGCCCCCCAGTGACACACTGCCCTCCCAGTGACACAATGCCCCCCCAGTGACACACTGCACCCCCCAATACTGCCCCCCCAGCGACAAACTGCCCCCCAACACTGCCACCCCCAGTGACACACTGCCCCCCCAGTGACACACTGCCCCCCAACACTGCCCCCCCAGTGTCACACTGCCGCCCCCATGACGCACTGACCCCCCAGGGACACACTGCCCCCCCCAGTGACATACTGCCCCCCCCAACACTGCCACCCCCAGTGACACACTGTCCCCCTCTCAGTGACACTCTGTCCCCCACAGTGCCACACTGCCCCACCCCACAGGGACACACTGCCCCCCCACAGTGACACACTGCCCCCCGCCAGTGACACACTGCCCCATCCAGTGACACACTGCCCCCCCACACAGTGACATACTGCCCCCCGCCAGTGACACACTGCCCCTGCCAGTGACACACTGCCCCCCCACAGTGATACACTGCCCCCCGCCAGTGACACACTGCCCCATCCAGTGACACACTGCCCCCCCCCACAGTGACACACTGCCCCCCACCAGTGACACACTGCCCCATCCAGTGACACGCTGCCACTGCCAGTGACACACTGCCCCATCCAGTGACACACTGCCCCTGCCAGTGACACACTGCCCCATCCAGTGACACACTGCCCCCCACAGTGACACACTGCCCCCCGCCAGTGACACACTGCCCCTGCCAGTGACACACTGGCCCCCACAGTGACACACTGCCCCCCGCCAGTGACACACTGCCCCTGCCAGTGAGACACTGCCCCCCCCACAGTGACACACTGCCCCCCACAGTGACACACTGCCCCATCCAGTGACACACTGCCCCCCCAGTGACACACTGCCCTCCCAGTGACACAATGCCCCCCCCAGTGACACACTGCACCCCCCAACACTGCCCCCCCAGCGACAAACTGCCCCCCAACACTGCCACCCCCAGGGACACACTGCCCCCCCCTAGTGACACACTGCCCCCCAACACTCCCCCCCCCCAGTGTCACACTGCCCCCCCGTGACGCACTGACCCCCACAGTGACACACTGCCCCCCCAGTGACACACTGCCCCACCCAGTGACACATTGCCCCCAAAGTGACACACTGCCCCCCGCAGTGAAACACTGCCCCCCCAACACTGCTACCCCCAGTGACACACTGCCCCCCCAGTGACACACTGCCCCCCAACACTGCCCCCCCCAGTGACACACTCCCCCCCCCCGTGACGCACTGACCCCCTCAGTGACACACTGCCCCCCCTCAGTGACACACTAAACCCACCCAGTGACACACTGAACCCCCCCAGTGACACACTGTCCCCCTCAGTGACACACTAAACCCCCACAGGGACACTCTGCCCCCCCGCCAGTGACACACTGCCCCCCGTGTGGCACACTGCCCCCCGCCAGTGGCACACTGCCCCTGCCAGTGACACACTGCCCATCCAGTGACACACTGCCACCCCCACAGGGACACACTGCCCCCCCGCTGGTAACACACTGCCCCTGCCAGTGACACACTGCCCCCCCACAGTGACACACTGCCCCCCGCCAGTGACACACTGCCCCATCCAGTGACACACTGCCCCCCCCCAGTGACACACTGCCCCCCCTCAGTGACACACTAAACCCCCCCAGTGACACACTGCCTCCCAAGTGTGACACACTGCCCCCCGCAGTGACACACTGCCTCCCAAGTGTGACACACTGCCCCCCCCAGTGACACACTAAACCCCCCCAGTGACACACTGAACCCCCCAGTGACACACTGCCCCCCCGTGACACACTGCCCCCCCCAGTGACACACTGCCTCCCAAGTGTGACACACTGCAATCCCCAGTGACACACTGCCTCCCAAGTGTGACACACTGCCCCACCCCAGTGACACACTGCCCCCCCCCCAGTGACACACTGCCTCCCAAGTGTGACACACTGCCCCCCCTCAGTGACACACTGAACCCCCCAGTTACACACTGCCCCCCCAGTGACACACTGCCCCCCCCAGTGACACACTGCCCCCCCCCAGTGACACACTACCCCCCCCCAGTGACACACGGCCCCCCCCAGTGACACACTGCCTCAGAAGTGTGGCACACTGCACCCCCCAGTGACACACTGCCTCCCAAATGTGACACACTGCCTCCCAAGTGTGACACACTGTCCCCCCCCTCAGTGACACACGAAACCCCCCCAGTGACACACTGAACCCCCCCAGTGACACACTGCCCCCCTCAGTGACACACGAAACCCCCACAGGGACACACTGCCCCCCCAGTGACACACTGCCCCCCCCCCCCAGACACAATGCCCACCCCCCCCCCCAGTGACATACTGCCACCCCCAACACTGCCCCCCCCAGTGACAAACGCCCCCCCCCCAGTGACACACTGCTCCCCCCAACACTGCCACCCCCAGTGACACACTGCCCCCCCCCCAGTGACACACTGCCCCCCCAACACTGCCACCCCCAGTGACACACTGCCCCCCCCCCCCAGTGACACACTGTCCCCCACAGTGCCACACTGCCCCACCCCACAGGGACACACTGCCCCCCCCAGTGACACACTGCCCCCCCAATTGACACAATGCCCCCCCCCCCCAGTGACATACTGCCACCCCCAACACTGCCCCCCCCCAGTGACAAACTGCCCACCCCCCAGTGACACACTGCTCCCCCCAACACTGCCACCCCCAGTGACACACTGCCCCCCCCCGTGACACACTGCCCCCCCCAGTGACACACTGCCCCCCGCCAGTGACACACTGCCCCTGCCAGTGACACACTGCCCCCCCCCCACTGTGACACACTTCCCCCCGCCAGTGACACACTGCCCCCCCCCCCCCCGTGACACACTGCCCCCCACCACAGGGACACTCTGCCCCCCCACAGTGACACACTGCCCCCCACACAGCCCCCCCAGTGACACACTGCCCCCGCCAGTGACAATCTGCCCCCCCCCCCACAGTGACACACTGCCTCCCAAGTGTGACACACTGTCCCCCCCTCAGTGACACACTAAACCCCCCCAGTGACACACTAAACCCCCCCAGTGACACACTAAACCCCCCAGTGACACACTGAACCCCCCGAGTGACACATTGCCCCCCTCAGTGACACACTAAACCCCCACAGGGACACTCTGCCCCCCCCAGTGACACACTGCCCCCCCCAGTGGCACAATGCCCCCCCCACCCAGTGACACACTGCCACCCCCAACACTGCCCCCCCCAGTGATAAACTGCACCCCCCAGTGACACACTGCTCCCCCCAACACTGCCACCCCCAGTGACACACTGCCCCCCCAGTGACACACTGCCCCCCCCCAACACTGCCACCTCCAGTGACACACTGCCCCCCCCAGTGACACACTGCCCCCCACAGTGCCACACTGCCCCACCCCACAGGGACACACTGCCCCCTCACAGTGACACACTGCCCCCCCACACTGCCCCCCCAGCGACACACTGCCCCCGCCAGTGACAATCTGCCCCCACCACAGTGACACACTGCCCCCCGTGTGACACACTGCCCCCCGCCAGTGACACACTGCCCCCCGCCAGTGACACACTGCCCCCCGCGCCAGTGGCACACTGCCCCTGCCCGTGACACACTGCCCCCCCCCACAGTGACACACTGACCCCCGCCAGTGACACGCTGCCCCATCCAGTGACACACTGCCCCCCGCCAGTGACACACTGCCCCACACAGTGACACACTGCCCCCCCACAGTGACACACTGCCCCCCACACAGCCCCCCAGTGAAACACTGGCCCCGCCAGTGACAATCTGCCCCCCCCACAGTGATACACTGCCCCCCACAGTGACACACTGCCCCTGCCAGTGGCACACTGCCCCTGCCAGTGACACACTGCCCCCCCACAGTGACACACTGCCCCCGCCAGTGACACACTGCCCCATCCAGTGACACGCTGCCACTGCCAGTGACACACTGCCCCATCCAGTGACACACTGCCCCCTGCCAGTGACACACTGCCCCACCAGTGACACAATGCCCCCCCCCCCAGTGACACACTGCCCCCCCCCAGTGACACACTGCCCCCCAACACTTCCCCCCCAAGTGTCACACTGCCCCCCCCGTGACGCACTGACCCCCCCAGTGACACACTGCCCCCCCAGTGACACACTGCCCCACCCAGTGACACATTGCCCCCAAAGTGACACACTGCCCCCGCAGTGAAACACTGCCCCCCAACACTGCTACCCCCAGTGACACACTGCCCCCCCCAGTGACACACTGCCCCCCAACACTGCCCCCCCCAGTGACACACTCCCCCCCCCCCGTGACGCACTGACCCCCTCAGTGACACACTGCCCCCCCTCAGTGACACACTAAACCCACCCAGTGACACACTGAACTCCCCCAGTGACACACTGCCCCCATCAGTGACACACTAAACCCCCACAGGGACACTCTGCCCCCCCGCCAGTGACACACTGCCCCCCGTGTGACACACTGCCCCCCGCCAGTGGCACACTGCCCCCCCCACAGTGACACACTGCCCCCCGCCAGTGACACACTGCCCCATCCAGTGACACACTGCCCCCCGCCAGTGACACATTGCCCCATCCAGTGACACACTGCCCCCCCCCCCACAGTGACACACTGCCCCCCGCCGGTAACACACTGCCCCTGCCAGTTACACACTGCCCCCCACAGTGACACACTGCCCCCCCGCCAGTGACACACTGCCCCATCCAGTGACACACTGCCCCCCCCCCCCCCAGTGACACACTGCCCCCCCTCAGTGGACACACTAAAACCCCCCAGTGACACACTGCCTCCCAAGTGTGACACACTGCCCCCCGCTGTGACACACTGCCTCCCAAGTGTGACACACTGCCCCCCCCCAGTGACACACTGCCCCCCCAGTGACACACTTCCTCCCAAGTGTGACACACTGCAGCCCCCAGTGACACACTGCCTCCCAAGTGTGACACACTGCCCCACCCCAGTGACACACTGCCCCCCCCCGCAGTGACACACTGCCTCCCAAGTGTGACACACTGCCCCCCTCAGTGACACACTGAACCCCCCAGTGACACACTGCCCCCCCAGTGACACACTGCCCCCCCAGTGACACACTGCCCCCCCCAGTGACACACTGCCCCCCCCAGTGACACACTGCCCCCCCAGTGACACACTGCCTCCCAAGTGTGGCACACTGCACCCCCCAGTGACACACTGCCTCCCAAATGTGACACACTGCCTCCCAAGTGTGACACACTGCCCCCCCCTCAGTGACACACTAAACCCCCCCAGTGACACACTGAACCCCCCCAGTGACACACTGCCCCCCTCAGTGACACACGAAACCCCCACAGGGACACACTGCCCCCCCCAGTGACACACTGCCCCCCCCCCAGTGACACAATGCCCCCCCCCCCAGTGACATACTGCCACCCCCAACACTGCCCCCCCCAGTGACAAACTGCCCCCCCCCCCAGTGACACACTGCTCCCCCAACACTGTCACCCCCAGTGACACACTGCCCCCCCCCCAGTGACACACTGTCCCCCACAGTGCCACACTGCCCCACCCCACAGGGACACACTGCCCCCCCCCAGTGACACACTGCCCCCCCCAGTGACACAATGCCCCCCCCCCCCAGTGACATACTGCCATCCCCAACACTGCCCCCCCCAAAGACAAACTGCCCACCCCCCAGTGACACACTGCTCCCCCCAACACTGCCACCCCCAGTGACACACTGCCCCCCCCCAGTGACACACTGCCCCCCCAGTGACACACTGCCCCCCCCCCCCAGTGACACACTTCCCCCCAACACTGCCACCCCCAGTGACACACTGCCCCCCCAGTGACACACTGCCCCCCAACACTGCCCCCCCAGTGTCACACTGCCCCCCCCATGACGCACTGACCCCCCCAGTGACACACTGCCCCCCCCAGTGACACACTGCCCCCCCAACACTGCCACCCCCAGTGACACACTGCCCCCCCCCCCAGTGACACACTGTCCCCCACAGTGCCACACTGCCCCACCCCACAGGGACACACTGCCCCCCACAGTGACACACTGCCCCCCCACACTGCCCCCCCCAGTGACACACTGCCCCATCCAGTGACACATTGCCCCCCGCCAGTGACACACTGCCCCATCCAGTGACACACTGCCCCCCCACAGTGACACACTTCCCCCCGCCAGTGACACACTGCCCCTGCCAGTGACACACTGCCCCCCCAGTGACACACTGCCCCCCACCAGTGACACACTGCCCCTGCCAGTGACACACTGCCCCCCACAGTGACACACTGCCCCCCGCCAGTGACACACTGCCCCCCCGCCCCCCCCCAGTGACACACTGCCCCCCACAGTGCCACACTGCCCCACACCACAGGGACACTCTGCCCCCCCCACAGTGACACACTGCCCCCCACACAGCCCCCCCAGTGACACACTGCCCCCGCCAGTGACAATCTGCCCCCCCCACAGTGACACACTGCCCCCGTGTGAAACACTGCCCCCCGCCAGTGGCACACTGCCCCTGCCAGTGACACACTGCCTCCCCACAGTGACACACTGCCCCCTCCCAGTGACACACTGCCTCCCAAGTGTGACACACTGCCCCCCCCTCAGTGACACACTAAACCCCCCCAGTGACACACTAAACCCCCCCAGTGACACACTGAACCCCCCAGTGACACACTGCCCCCCTCAGTGACACACTAAACCCCCACAGGGACACTCTGCCCCCCCGCAGTGACACACTGCCCCCCCCAGTGACACAATGCCCCCCCCCCAGTGACACACTGCCACCCCCAACACTGCCCCCCCCCCAGTGATAAACTGCCCCCCCAGTGACACACTGCTCCCCCAACACTGCCACCCCCAGTGACACACTGCCCCCCCCAGTGACACACTGCCCCCCACAGGGACACACTGCCCCACCCCACAGGGACACACTGCCCCCCCACAGTGACACACTGCCCCCCCACACTGCCCCCCCAGCGACGCACTGCCCCCGCCAGTGCCAATCTGCCCCCACCATAGTGACACACTGCCCCCCGTGTGACACACTGCCCCCCCGCCAGTGACACACTGCCCCCCGTGTGACACACTGCCCCCCGCCAGTGGCACACTGCCCCTGCCAGTGACACACTGCCCCCCCCCCCCCACAGTGACACACTGCCCCCCGCCAGTGACACACTGCCCCATCCAGTGACACACTGCCCCCCACAGTGACACACTGCCCCCCGCCAGTGACACACTGCCGCATCCAGTAACACACTGCCCCCCCAGTGACACACTGCCCCCGCCAGTGACACACTGCCCCCCACAGTGACACACTGCCCCCCGCCAGTGACACACTGCCCCTGCCAGTGACACACTGCCCCCCACAGTGACACACTGCCCCCCGCCAGTGACACACTGCCCCATCCAGTGACACACTGCCCCCCCAGTGACACACTGCCCCCGCCAGTGACACACTGCCCCTGCCAGTGACACACTGCCCCCCCCACAGTGACACACTGCCCCCGTGTGACACACTTCCCCCCGCCAGTGACACACTGCCCCCCGTGTGACACACTGCCTCCTCGCCAGTGACACACTGCCCCTGCCAGTGACACACTGCCCCCCCCACAGTGACACACTGCCCCCGCCAGTGACACACTGCCCCCCGCCAGTGACACACTGCCCCATCCAGTGACACACTGCCCCCCCAGTGACACACTGCCCCCCCCCCCCAGTGACACAATGCCCCCCCCAGTGACACACTGCCCTCTCCAACACTGCCCCCCCCAGTGACAAACTGCCCCCTCCAGTGACACACTGCCCCCCCTCAACACTGCCCCCCCCAGTGACACATTGCCCCCCACCGTGACGCACTGACCCCCCCAGTGACACACTGCCCCCCCCAGTGACACACTGCCCCACCCAGTGACACATAGCCCCCACAGTGACACACTGCCCCCCCCAGTGACACACTGCCCCCCCAACACTGCCACCCCCAGTGACACACTGCCTCCCCCAGTGACACACTGCCCCCCAACACTGCCCCCCCCAGTGACACACTGCCCCCCCCGTGATGCACTGACCCCCTCAGTGACACACTGCCCCCCCTCAGTGACACACTAAACCCCCCCAGTGAAAAACTGAATCCCCCCAGTGACACACTGCCCCCCTTAGTGACACACTGCCCACCCCAGTGACACACTGCCCCCCTCAGTGACACACTGCCCCCCCTCAGTGACACACTAAACCCCCCCAGTGACACACTGCCTCCCACGTGTGACACACTGCCCCCCCCCAGTGACACACTGCCCACCCCCAGTGACACAATGCCCCCCCGCCCAGTGACACACTGCCCCTCCCAACACTGCCACCCCCAGTGACACACTGCCCCCTCCCCAGTGGCACACTGCCCCCACAACACTGCCCCCCCAGTGACACACTGCCCCCCCCGTGAAGCACTGACCCCCCCAGTGACACACTGCACCCCGCAGTGACACACTGCCCCACCCAGTGACACATTGCCCCCAAAGTGACACACTGCCCCCCCCAGTGACACACTGCACCCTCCAGTAACACACTGCCCCACCCGAGTGACACACTGACCCCACAGTGACACACTGCACCCCCCAGTGACACACTGCCCCACCCAGTGACACATTGCCCCCAAAGTGACACACTGCCCCCCCACCCCAGTGACACACTGCCCCCCCCGAGTGACACACTGACCCCACAGTGACACACTGCACCCCCCAGTAACACACTGCCCCACCCGAGTGACACACTGACCCCACAGTGACACACTGCACCCCCCAGTGACACACTGCCCCACCCAGTGACACATTCCCCCCAAATTGACACACTGCCCCCCCCAGTGACACACTGCCCCCCCGAGTGACACACTGACCCCACAGTTACACACTGCACCCCCCAGTAACACACTGCCCCATCCGAGTGACACACTGACCCCACAGTGACACACTGCACCCCCCAGTGACACACTGCCCCACCCAGTGACACATTGCCCCCAAAGTGACACACTGCCCCCCCCCAGTGACACACTACCCCCCGAGTGACACACTGACCCCACAGTGACACACTGCACCCCCCAGTGACACACTGCCCCCCACAGTGACACACTGCCCCCCACACTGCCCCCCCCCCAGTGACACACTGCCCCCCCCACAGTGACACACTGCACCCCCCAGTGACACACTGCCCCCCACAGTGCCACACTGCCCCACCCCACAGGGACACACTGCCCCCCCACAGTGACACACTGCCCCCCGTGTGACACACTGCCCCCGCCAGTGACACACTGCCCCCGTGTGACACACTGCCCCCCCGCCAGTGACACACTGCCCCTGCCAGTGACACACTGCCCCCTGCCAGTGACACACTGCCCCATCCAGTGACACACTGCCCCCCGCCAGTGACACACTGCCCCATCCAGTGACACACTGCCCCCCCCACAGTGACACACTGCCCCCCGCCGGTAACACACTGCCCCTGCCAGTGACACACTGCCCCCCCCCACAGTGACACACTGCCCCCCGCCAGTGACACACTGCCCCATCCAGTGACACACTGCCCCCCCAGTGACACACTGCCCCCCTCAGTGACACACTAAACCCCCCCCAGTGACACACTGCCTCCCAAGTGTGACACACTGCCCCCCGCAGTGACACACTGCCTCCCAAGTGTGGCACACTGCCCCCCCCCAGTGACACACTAATCCCCCCCAGTGACACACTGAACCCCCCAGTGACACACTGCCCCCCCCAGTGGCACACTGCCCCCCCCAGTGACACACTGCCTCCCAAGTGTGACACACTGCAACCCCCAGTGACACACTGCCTCCCAAGTGTGACACACTGCCCCACCCCAGTGACACACTGCCCCCCCCCCAGTGACACACTGCCTCCCAAGTGTGACACACTGCCCCCCCTCAGTGACACACTGAACCCCCCAGCGACACACTGCCCCCCCCTGTGACACACTGCCCCCCCTCAGTGACACACTGAACCCCCCAGTGACACACTGCCCCCCCCTGTGACACACTGCCCCCCCCAGTGACACACTGCCCCCCCCAGTGACACACTGCCCCCCCCAGTGACACACTGCCCCCCCAGTGACACACTGCCTCCCAAGTGTGGCACACTGCACCCCCCAGTGACACACTGCCTCCCAAATGTGACACACTGCCTCCCAAGTGTGACACACTGCCCCCCCCTCAGTGACACACTAAACCCGCCCAGTGACACACTAAACCCCCCCAGTGACACACTGAACCCCCCAGTGACACACTGCCCCCCTCAGTGACACACGAAACCCCCACAGGGACACTCTGCCCCCACCACAGTGACACACTGCCCCCCCCAGTGACACAATGCCTCCCAAGTGTGACACACTGCAACCCCCAGTGACACACTGCCCCCCCCAGTGACACACTCCCCCCCAACATGCCACCCCCAGTGACACACTGCCCCCCCAGTGACACACTGCCCCCCAACACTGCCCCCCCCAGTGTCACACTGCCCCCCCCATGACGCACTGACCCCCCCAGTGACACACTGCCCCCCCCAGTGACACACTGCCCCCCCCAACACTGCCACCCCCAGTGACACACTGCCCCCCCCCCCCAGTGACACACTGTCCCCCACAGTGCCACACTGCCCCACCCCACAGGGACACACTGCCCCCCCCACAGTGACACACTGCCCCCCCCACACTGCCCCCCCCAGTGACACACTGCCCCCGCCAGTGACAATCTGCCCCCACCACAGTGACACACTGCCCCCCGTGTGACAATCTGCCCCCACCACAGTGACACACTGCCCCCCGTGTGACACACTGCCCCCCGCCAGTGACATACTGCCACCCCCAACACTGCCCCCCCCAGTGACAAACTGCCCCCCCCCAGTGACACATTGGTCCCCCCAACACTGCCACCCCCAGTGACACACTGCCCCCCCAGTGACACACTGCCCCCCCCAACACTGCCACCCCCAGTGACACACTGCCCCCCCCCCCCAGTGACACACTGTCCCCCACAGTGCCACACTGCCCCACCCCACAGGGACACACTGCCCCCCCCAGTGACACACTGCCCCCCCCAGTGACACAATGCCCACCCCCCCAGTGACATACTGCCACCCCCAACACTGCCCCCCCCCAGTGACAAACTGCCCCACCCCAGTGACACACTGCTCCCCCCAACACTGCCACCCCCAGTGACACACTGCCCCCCCCAGTGACACACTGCCCCCCCCAGTGACACACTGCCCCCCCCAGTGACACACTGCCCCCCAACACTGCCACCCCCAGTGACACACTGCCCCCCCAGTGACACACTGCCCCCCAACACTGCCCCCCCCAGTGTCACACTGCGCCCCCCCATGACGCACTGACCCCCCCAGTGACACACTGCCCCCCCCAGTGACACACTGCCCCCCCCAACACTGCCACCCCCAGTGACACACTCCCCCCCCCCCCAGTGACACACTGTCCCCCACAGTGCCACACTGCCCCACCCCACAGGGACACACTGCCCCACCCACAGTGACACACTGCCCCCCCCACACTGCCCCCCCCAGTGACACTCTGCCCCCGCCAGTGACAATCTGCCCCCACCACAGTGACACACTGCCCCCCGTGTGACACACTGCCCCCCGCCAGTGACACACTGCCCCCCGTGTGACACACTGCCCCCCGCCAGTGGCACACTGCCCCTGCCAGTGACACACTGCCCCCCCCCACAGTGACACACTGTCCCCCGCCAGTGACACACTGCCCCATCCAGTGACACACTGCCCCCGCCAGTGACACACTGCCCCATCCAGTGACACACTGCCCCCCCCACAGTGACACACTGCCCCCGCCAGTGACACACTGCCCCTGCCAGTGACACACTGCCCCCCCCAGTGACACACTGCCCCCCGCCAGTGACACACTGCCCCTGCCAGTGACACACTGCCCCCCGCCAGTGACACACTGCCCCCCCGCCCCCCCAGTGACACACTGCCCCCCACATTGCCACACTGCCCCACACCACAGGGACACTCTGCCCCCCCACAGTGACACACTGCCCCCACACAGCCCCCCCAGTGACACACTGCCCCCGTGTGAAACACTGCCCCCCGCCATAGGCACACTGCCCCTGCCAGTGACACACTGCCCCCCCCACAGTGACACACTGCCCCCTCCCAGTGACACACTGCCTCCCAAGTGTGACACACTGCCCCCCCCTCAGTGACACACTAAACCCCCCCAGTGACACACTAAACTCCCCCAGTGACACACTGAACCCCCCAGTGACACACTGCCCCCCTCAGTGACACACTAAACCCCCACAGGGACACTCTGCCCCCCCAGTGACACACTGCCCCCCCCCAGTGACACAATGCCCCCCCCCAGTGACACACTGCCACCCCCAACACTGCCCCCCCAGTGATAAACTGCCCCCCCAGTGACACACTGCTCCCCCCAACACTGCCACCCCCAGTGACACACTGCCCCCCCCAGTGACACACTGCCCCCCCCCAACACTGCCACCTCCAGTGACACACTGCCCCCCCCCAGTGACACACTGCCCCCCACAGTGCCACACTGCCCCACCCCACAGGGACACACTGCCCCCCCCCCACAGTGACACACTGCCCCCCCACACTGCCCCCCCAGTGACACACTGCCCCCGCCAGTGACACTCTGCCCCCCCCCACAGTGACACACTGCCCCCCGTGTGACACACTGCCCCCCGCCAGTGACACACTGCCCCCCGTGTGACACACTGCCACCCCCCGCCAGTGACACACTGCCCCTGCCAGTGACACACTGCCCCCCACAGTGACGCACTGCCCCCTGCCAGTGACACACTGCCCCATCCAGTGACACACTGCCCCCCCGCCAGTGACACACTGCCCCATCCAGTGACACACTGCCGCCCCACAGTGACACACTGCCCCCCGCCGGTAACACACGGCCCCTGCCAGTGACACACTGCCCCCCCCACAGTGACACACTGCCCCCCGCCAGTGACACACTGCCCCATCCAGTGACACACTGCCCCCCCAGTGACACACTGCACCCCCTCAGTGACACACTAAACCCCCCCAGTGACACACTGCCTCCCAAGTGTGACACACTGCCCCCCCCCCAGTGACACACTAAACCCCCCCAGTGACACACTGAACCCCCCAGTGACACACTGCCCCCCCCCCCAGTGACACACTGCCCCCCCAGTGACACACTGCCTCCCAAGTGTGACACACTGCAACCCCCAGTGACACACTGCCTCCCAAGTGTGACACACTGCCCCACCCCAGTGACACACTGCCCCCCCCCAGTGACACACTGCCTCCCAAGTGTGACACACTGCCCCCCCTCAGTGACACACTGAACCCCCCAGTGACACACTGCCCCCCCAGTGACACACTGCCCCCCCCCAGTGACACACTGCCCCCCCCAGTGACACACTGCCCCCCCCCAGTGACACACTGCCCCCCCCAGTGACACACTGCCCCCCCCAGTGACACACTGCCTCCCAAGTGTGGCACACTGCACCCCCCAGTGACACACTGCCTCCCAAATGTGACACACTGCCTCCCAAGTGTGACACACTGCCCCCCCCTCAGTGACACACTAAACCCCCCCAGTGACACACTAAACCCCCCCAGTGACACACTGAACCCCCCCAGTGACACACTGCCCCCCTCAGTGACACACGAAACCCCCACAGGGACACTCTGCCCCCCCCCAGTGACACACTGCCCCCCCCAGTGACACAATGCCCCCCCCAGTGACATACTGCCACCCCCAACACTGCCCCCCCAGTGACAAACTGCCCCCCCCCCGTGACACACTGCTCCCCCCAACACTGCCACCCCCAGTGACACACTGCCCCCCCCCCCAATGACACACTGCCCCCCCCAACACTGCCACCCCCAATGACACACTGCCCCCCCCCCCCGCAGTGACACACTGTCCCCCACAGTGCCACACTGCCCCACCCCACAGGGACACACTGCCCCCCCCAGTGACACACTGCCCCCCCCAGTGACACAATGCCCCCACCCCCCAGTGACATACTGCCGCCCCCAACACTGCCCCCCCCAGTGACAAACTGCCCCCCCCAGTGACACACTGCTCCCCCCAACACTGCCACCCCCAGTGACACACTGCCCCCCCCAGTGACACACTGCCCCCCCCAGTGACACACTGCCCCCCAACACTGCCACCCCCAGTGACACACTGCCCCCGCAGTGACACACTGCCCCCCAACACTGCCCCCCCCAGTGTCACACTGCCCCCCCATGACGCACTGACCCCCCCAGTGACACACTGCCCCCCCCAGTGACACACTGCCCCCCCCAACACTGCCACCCCCAGTGACACACTGCCCCCCCCCCCCCCCCCCAGTGACACACTGTCCCCCACAGTGCCACACTGCCCCACCCCACAGGGACACACTGCCCCCCCACAGTGACACACTGCCCCCCACACTGCCCCCCCAGTGACACACTGCCCCCGCCATGAAAATCTGCCCCCACCACAGTGACACACTGCCCCCCGTGTGACACACTGCCCCCCGCCGTGGCACACTGCCCCTGCCAGTGACACACTGCCCCCCCACAGTAACACACTGTCCCCCGCCAGTGACACACTGCCCCATCCAGTGACACACTGCCCCCCACAGTAACACACTGCCCCCCGCCAGTGACACACTGCCCCTGCCAGTGACACACTGCCCCCCCCCCCAGTGACACACTGCCCCCCGCCAGTGACACACTGCCCCTGCCAGTGACACACTGCCCCCCACAGTGACACACTGCCCCCCGCCAGTGACACACTGCCCCCCCCCGCCCCCCCAGTGACACACTGCCCCCCACAGTGCCACACTGCCCCACACCACAGGGACACTCTGCCCCCCCCACAGTGACACACTGCCCCCCACACAGCCCCCCAGTGACACACTGCCCCCGCCAGTGACAATCTGCCCCCCCACAGTGACACACTGCCCCCGTGTGAAACACTACCCCCCGCCAGTGGCACACTGCCCCTGCCAGTGACACACTGCCCCCCCCACAGTGACACACTGCCCCCTCCCAGTGACACACTGCCTCCCAAGTGTGACACACTGCCCCCCCCTCAGTGACACACTAAACCCCCCCAGTGACACACTAAACCCCCCCAGTGACACACTAAACCCCCCCAGTGACACACTGAACCCCCCCAGTGACACACTGCCCCCCTCAGTGACACACGAAACCCCCACAGGGACACTCTGCCCCCCCCAGTGACACACTGCCCCCCCCAGTGAAACAATGCCCCCCCCAGTGACATACTGCCACCCCCAACACTGCCCCCCCAGTGACAAACTGCCCCCCCCCGTGACACACTGCTCCCCCCAACACTGCCACCCCCAGTGACACACTGCCCCCCCCCAGTGACACACTGCCCCCCCCAACACTGCCACCCCCAATGACACACTGCCCCCCCCCCCGCAGTGACACACTGTCCCCCACAGTGCCACACTGCCCCACCCCACAGGGACACACTGCCCCCCCCCAGTGACACACTGCCCCCCCAGTGACACAATGCCCCCACCCCCCAGTGACATACTGCCGCCCCCAACACTGCCCCCCCCCAGTGACAAACTGCCCCCCCAGTGACACACTGCTCCCCCCAACACTGCCACCCCCAGTGACACACTGCCCCCCCCCAGTGACACACTGCCCCCCCCCAGTGACACACTGCCCCCCCCAGTGACACACTGCCCCCCAACACTGCCACCCCCAGTGACACACTGCCCCCCCAGTGACACACTGCCCCCCAACACTGCCCCCCCCAGTGTCACACTGCCCCCCCATGACGCACTGACCCCCCCAGTGACACACTGCCCCCCCCAGTGACACACTGCCCCCCCCAACACTGCCACCCCCAGTGACACACTGCCCCCCCCCAGTGACACACTGTCCCCCACAGTGCCACACTGCCCCACCCCACAGGGACACACTGCCCCCCCACAGTGACACACTGCCCCCCACACTGCCCCCCCAGTGACACACTGCCCCCACCATGAAAATCTGCCCCCACCACAGTGACACACTGCCCCCCGTGTGACACACTGCCCCCCGCCAGTGACACACTGCCCCTGTGTGACACACTGCCCCCCGCCAGTGGCACACTGCCCCTGCCAGTGACACACTGCCCCCCCCACAGTAACACACTGTCCCCCGCCAGTGACACACTGCCCCATCCAGTGACACACTGCCCCCCGCCAGTGACACACTGCCCCATCCAGTGACACACTGCCCCCCACAGTAACACACTGCCCCCCGCCAGTGACACACTGCCCCTGCCAGTGACACACTGCCCCCCCCAGTGACACACTGCCCCCCGCCAGTGACACACTGCCCCTGCCAGTGACACACTGCCCCCCACAGTGACACACTGCCCCCCGCCAGTGACACACTGCCCCCCCCCCCGCCCCCCCAGTGACACACTGCCCCCCACAGTGCCACACTGCCCCACACCACAGGGACACTCTGCCCCCCCCCCACAGTGACACACTGCCCCCCACACAGCCCCCCCAGTGACACACTGCCCCCGCCAGTGACAATCTGCCCCCCCACAGTGACACACTGCCCCCGTGTGAAACACTACCCCCAGCCAGTGGCACACTGCCCCTGCCAGTGACACACTGCCCCCCCCACAGTGACACACTGCCCCCTCCCAGTGACACACTGCCTCCCAAGTGTGACACACTGCCCCCCCCCTCAGTGACACACTAAACCCCCCCAGTGACACACTAAACCCCCCCAGTGACACACTGAACCCCCCAGTGACACACTGCCCCCCTCAGTGACACACTAAACCCCCACAGGGACACTCTGCCCCCCCCAGTGACACACTGCCCCCCCCAGTGACACAATGCCCCCCCCAACACTGCCACCTCCAGTGACACACTGCCCCCCCCCCAGTGACACACTGCTCCCCCCAACACTGCCACCCCCAGTGACACACTGCCCCCCCCAGTGACACACTGCCCCCCCCCCCCAACACTGCCACCTCCAGTGACACACTGCCCCCCCAGTGACACACTGCCCCCCACAGTGCCACACTGCCCCACCCCACAGGGACACACTGCCCCCCCACAGTGACACACTGCCCCCCCCACATTGCCCCCCCAGCGACACACTGACCCCGCCAGTGACAATCTGCCCCCACCACAGTGACACACTGCCCCCCGTGTGACACACTGCCCCCCGCCAGTGACACACTGCCCCCCGTGTGACACACTGCCCCCCGCCAGTGGCACACTGCCCCTGCCAGTGACACACTGCCCCCCCACAGTGACACACTGCCCCCCGCCAGTGACACACTGCCCCATCCAGTGACACACTGCCCCCGCCAGTGACACAGTGCCCCATCCAGTGACACACTGCCCCCACACACAGTGACACACTGCCCCCCGCCAGTGACACACTGCCCCTGCCAGTGACACACTGCCCCCCCCACAGTGACACACTGCCCCCCGCCAGTGACACACTGCCCCATCCAGTGACACACTGCCCCCCCCCCCAGTGACACACTGCCCCCCGCCAGTGACACACTGCCCCTGCCAGTGACACACTGCCCCCCCACAGTGACACACTGCCCCCCGCCAGTGACACACTGCCCCCCCCCCCAGTGACACACTGCCCCCCACAGTGCCACACTGCCCCACCCCACAGGGACACTCTGCCCCCCCACAGTGACACACTGCCCCC
>NW_027252049.1:27500-31660 GCF_044704955.1 Pristiophorus japonicus | reverse complement strand
CACGGGGCAGAGGTCGCAGGATCGGGGGCCACGGGCAGAGGTCGCAGGATCGGGGGCCACGGGGAAGAGGTCGCAGGATCGGGGACAGAGGTCACAGGATCGGGGACAGGGCACAGGGCAGAGGTCGCAGGATCGGGGGGCACAGGGCAGAGGTCGCAGGATCGGGGCCAGAGGTCACAGGATCGAGGATGGGGGCGCAAGGCCAGAGGTCACAGGATCGGGGACTTGGGCAGAGGTCACAGGATCGGGGGTTGGGGGCACAGGCCAGAGGTCACAGGATCGGGGACACAGGGCAGAGGTCACAGGATCGGGGGCAGAGGTCATAGGATTGGGGCAGAGGTCATAGAATCAGAGACACAGGGCAGTCACAGGATCAGCGACACAGGGCAGAGGTCACAGGATCGGGGATACAGGGTTGGGGGTACAGGCCAGAGGTCTCCGGATTGAGGATGGGAGCGCAAGGCCAGAGGTCACAGGATCGGGGGTGGAGGGTGGCACAGGGACAGAGGTCACGGGATCAGAGGTCACTGAGCCGTTGATTAACTCTGCGTTGTCGTTTCAGGGCAAATTCATCCGGATAAACTTTGATGTAACTGGATATATCGTGGGAGCGAACATCGAGACCTGTATCCTTGGCGTGCTTGTGTCGGTGTGGGCCACGGTGGATTGGGGCAGAGAGCAGAGACCTCTCGTCTACACCGTGTTACAGCATGGGGGTGGGGGGCAGTGGCTCACTCCCCTGGCCCCACCCCTCTGGGACCCTGGCTTTCAAGGCCTGCGCCCTCACGCATAGCAATGGATGGCTCCCCTCTCATCAACAAGAAAGTGCGTTTAGATAGCACCTTTACCGTCCCCAAGGTGCTTCCCGGGATCAATTATCAAACCAGCTTTGACGCCAAGGACAGGCGACCAAAAGCTGGGTCACAGAGGAGGGTTTTAAGGAGCGTCTTGAAGGAGGAGAGAGAGAGAGGCGGAGAGGTTTAGGGAGGGAGTTCCAGAGCTTGGGGCCCCAGGCAGCTGAAGGCACGGCCACCGATGGTGGAGCGATCGGGGGATGCTCAAGGGGGCAGGATTGGAGGGGCGCAGAGATCTCGGGGGGGGTTACAGAGATAGGGAGGGGGGGGCGAGGGAGGGATTTGAACAGGAGGATGAGAATTGTAGGGGCTGGAGGAGGTTACAGAGATAGGGAGGGGGGGCGAGGGAGGGATTTGTAAACGAGGGTGGAGAATTTTTGAAATCGAGGCGTTGCTTAACCAGGAGCCATTGTCGCTCAGTGAGCACAGGGGGTGATGGGTGAGTGGGACTGGGTGTGAGTTAGGACACGGGTCAGTGAGCACAGGGGGTGATGGGTGAGCGGGACTGGGTGTGAGTTAGGACACGGGGGCAGTGAGCACAGGGGGTGATGTGTGAGTGGGACTGGGTGTGAGTTAGGACACGGGGCAGTGAGCACAGGGGGTGATGGGTGAGTGGGACTGGGTGTGAGTTAGGACACGGGGTCAGTGAGCACAGGGGGTGATGGGTGAGCGGGACTGGGTGTGAGTTAGGACACGGGGTCAGTGAGCACAGGGGGTGATGGGTGAGTGGGACTGGGTGTGAGTTAGGACACGGGGCAGTGAGCACAGGAGGTGATGGGTGAGTGGGACTGGGTGTGAGTTAGGACACGGGGTCAGTGAGCACAGGGGGTGATGGGTGAGTGGGACTGGGTGTGAGTTAGGACACGGGGTCAGTGAGCACAGAAGGTGATGGGTGAGTGGGACTGGGTGTGAGTTAGGACACGGGGTCAGTGAGCACAGGGGGTGATGGGTGAGTGGGACTGGGTGTGAGTTAGGACACGGGGGCAGAGGGAGTTGTGGTGCTTAGGGTTACGGACGGCGGGGACTGTGGGTCAGACTCTCCGCGTCTAAGGATTAAAATCTAGGCCCAGGATGGAGGCCTGCTACCCAAGTGCTTTGTACGCGTGGTTACGGAGTGTTAAAATTCGGGATCACAGGGTCATGCACGGATACCCAAAGGGTCTTCGGGGTCTTGACGCATTTTATTAAGGGAGCAGGGGACATCCTCATCGGCGTTCCCTCGAAGCAAGGATGACATGCTCCCACGTCAAAAAAGGGGATGAGTCCACAGATGTTTCAATGAAGGACCTAATATTCCAGATCCTGATCTACATCCTGAAGGATGGGCGATGCCTGTGGGGCGATTAATTTAACGTGGGGTGACCTGTTAACACACCAGCCACCACACGGGGCTTGACAGAGCGAGGCCTTGGTTCAGGGGCAAGGGTTAACCAGGACCACCGGAGACCAGCTCTGACACACGGACCTAGAGCGCGCACATATCGCACAGTGTGGGCTGGGCCCCTGCTGCCTCCTGGGCCCTCGAACTCTCCTGGGCCCTCGAACTCTCCTGGGCCCCGAACTCTGGCCTCTCGTGAGGCCCCGAACTCTGGCCTCTCCCGGGCCCCGATCACGTCCCTCTACGAACTCTCGCCGCTCCTTCGCCCCCGGGCCCTCGCCACTCCTTCGCCCCCGGGCCCTCGCCCCTCCTGGGCCCCGAACTCGCGCCCCTCTACGAACTCTGGCCGCTCCTTCGCCCCCGGGCCCTCGCCCCTCCTGGGCCCCGAACTCTCGCCCCTCCTGGGCCCCGAACTCGCGCCCCTCTACGAACTCTGGCCGCTCCTTCGCCCCTGGGCCCTCGCCCCTCCTGGGCCCCGAACTCTCGAATCTCCTGGGCCCCGAACTTGTCCCTCTACGCACTCTCGCCGCTCCTTCGCCCCCGGGCCCTCGCCCCTCCTGGGCCCCGAACTCGCGCCCCTCCTGGGCCCCGAACTCGTCCCTCTGCGAACTCTCGCCGCTCCTTCGCCCCCGGGCCCTCGCCTCTCCTGCCGTACCTGCCCGCGCTGCAGTCAACCCTGTCCCTCCTGCATTAGCGCGCGTTGCTCTCTCCGCTAGGCCCCTGCCTGCTGGTGGTGTTGCCAGATCCACCGCACGCTGCTCCCTCTCGTGGCCCCCGGCCGGCTGATGACATCGCAGAGTACGTGCGGTTATATAAACAGATCAAGTCACCGGGCTCCCAGTGCAGAAAACTCGCACGTTTCATGACCTACAACCCCCCGCCCCCCCCCGCACTGTCACAGACGCAGAGCAGTCAGTCAGTCAGTCAGCACCACCTTCTCCCCGATTTCCCCCTCCCAACTCTTCCCGCTGTCCTTGGGAGTATCAGCGAGACCCGGGACGCCACTCAGGCTGGGAGGGGAGGCGCTCCATGATCAGAAGTCTTCGCAGGATTATCGCCACTCTCCTTCCTCGCTTTTTTTTTGGCCTGCGACAGCCACAATGCCGACAATCGGCCAGCTCGCAGTCCGGGTCGACACCCGGCCATGACGTGCTGTTGGTGCTAGTCCCAGCCGGAGAGACGGGCAGGCGGCACAAACAATTGTTGCCGGCACCGTCTGCCCTGAAAAGCCGGCCATATCTTCATTGTATTCTCTTTTTAGAGGAGGGGCCTGGTGCACGATCTGGACCGGGACCATTTGGCCAATGGAATCGTGGCCTTTATTTGCAAAGAGCCAAGTTATTATTGAAACGCAGAAAGATTGCAAAGTACAGCGGGACCTGGGGGTTACTTGTACATGAAACACAAAAGGTTAGTACGCAGGTACAGCAAGTGATCAGGAAGGGCCAATGGTATCTTGGCCTTTATTGCAAAGAACAAGTTATTATTTAAACGGAGAAAGATTACAAAGTGCGGCAGTACAGCGGGACCTGGGGGTTACTTGTACATGAAACACAAAAGGTTAGTACGCAGGTACAGCAAGTGATCAGGAAGGGCCAATGGTATCTTGGCCTTTATTGCAAAGGGTGATGGAGTATAAAAGCAGGGAAGTCTTGCTCCAGTTACACAGGGTATTGGTGAGGCCACACCTGGAGTACTGCGTGCACAGTTTTGCTCTCCGTATTTACCAAAGGATACACTTTGCTTTGGAGGCAGTTCAGAGAAGGTTCACTCGGTCGATTCCGGGGATGAGGGGGTTGACTTATGAGGAAAGGTTGAGGAGGTTGGGCCTCTACTCATTGGAGTTCAGAAGAATGAGAGGTGATCTTATCGAAAGGTATCAGATTATGAGGGGGGCTCGACAAGGTGGATGCAGAGAGGATGTTCCC
>NW_027252049.1:0-25000 GCF_044704955.1 Pristiophorus japonicus | reverse complement strand
ACAGGAACAGGAGGCCCATTCAGCCCCTCGAGCCTGCAGTTCTGGTCACCATATTACAGGAAAGATGTGATTGCACAAGAGAGGGTATAGAGGAGATTTACCAGGATGTTGCATTAGAGAGGGTACAGAGGAGATTTACCAGGATGTTGCACTGGAGAGGGTACAGAGGAGATTTACCAGGATGTTGCACTGGAGAGGGTACAGAGGAGATTTACCAGGATGTTGCACTGGAGAGGGTACAGAGGAGATTTACCAGGATGTTGCACTAGAGAGGGTACAGAGGAGATTTACCAGGATGTTGCACTGGAGAGGGTACAGAGGAGATTTACCAGGATGTTGCACTGGAGAGGGTACAGAGGAGATTTACCAGGATGTTGCACTGAAGTGGGTACAGAGGAGATTTACCAGGATGTTGCACTAGAGAGGTACAGAGGAGATTTACCAGGATGTTGCCGGGACTGGAGAATTTTGGCGACGAGGAAAGATTGGATAGGCTGGGGTTGTTTTCTTTGGAACAGAGGAGGCTGAGGGGAGACCTGATTGAGGTGTGTAAAATGACGAGGGGGCCTGGATAGAGTGGATAGGACGGACCCTAAGCAGTTTTCCTTGGCAGAGGGGTCAACAACCAGGGGGCGTGGATTGACAGTAATTGGGGGGGGGGGGGGTTTAGAGGGGGAAATGTCTTCACCCAGAGGGGGGTGGGGGTCTGGGGCAGGGTCTGGGACGGAACTCACGGCCTGAAAGGGCGTTCGAGGCAGAAACCCTCAGCACAGCAGGCAGTGCACCTTGAAGTGCCTTACGCCACGGGGCGAGGGGAGCGAGAGCGGGAAAGTGGGATTAGGCCGGGATGGCTCTCGGTCGGCTGGCGCCAGGCGGACACGGTGGGCCGGAATGGATTACTTCCGCGCTGTAAATTTCTGTGATTGAAGGTTGCTTTTTGGGCTCTGGGGGAGTTGAGGGGGAAAGTGGGGTTAAGGTCGGTGATCTCATTGAATGGCGGAGCAGGCTCGAGGGGCCGAATGGCCGACTCCTGCTCCAATTTCTGAATGTAAACCGTCACGGTGCAGTGACCGGATTCGGCCACCGGGTTGCGCCACTGAGCCGAACGTGGATTTGAGGTCACAGATCAGCTGTGATCTCATTGAATGGCGGAGCAGGCTCGAGGGGCCGAATGGCCGACTCCTGCTCCTATTAATGTTCTTCCGTTTTTTTTTACAAAGCGATGTTACGACTTGTTTCTGCTGTGATGCAGTTTGGAAATATCTCCTTCAAGAAGGAACGCAACACAGACCAAGCGTCCATGCCGGAGAACACAGGTACAGTTTCGAACTGCGTAATTTCGGCACTGGTCCGTCATGGGCACCCTTAGGCCCATGGTCTTGGGTGTTGGGCCTGTCCTAGTGGTTTGTCGAACACTTGTCTGACACCAGGAAAGGGAATACAACTGGGCAGGAGGGCAGAGCAACGGGCAATGCAGTTCAGTGCAGAGAAGTGTGAGGTAATGCATTTGCGGAGGGGCTAACGAGGCGAGGGAACACACTTTAAATGGTCGGACACTGAGGGGTGGAGAGGAACGGAGGGAACCTTGGAGTGCAGGTCCACAGATCCCTGAAGGGAGCAGGCCAGGTGGATAAGGTGGTTAAGAAGACACACGGAATGCTTGCCTTGTTTGGCCAAGGCGTAGAATACCAGAGCAGGGAGGGTTATGCTCAAACTGTATACAACAGTGGTTAGGCCACAGCTGGAGTACTGCGTTTACAGTTCTTGTCACCGCGTTACAGGAAAGATGCGATTGCATTGGAGAGGGTGCAGAGGAGATTTACCAGGATGTTGCACTGGAGAGGGTACAGAGGAGATTTACCAGGATGTTGTACTGGAGAGGGTACAGAGGAGATTTACCAGGATGTTGCACTAGAGAGGGTGCAGAGGAGATTTACCAGGATGTTGCACTGGAGAGGGTACAGAGGAGATTTACCAGGATGTTGCACTGGAGAGGGTACAGAGGAGATTTACCAGGATGTTGCTTGGACTGGAGAATTTTGGCGACGAGGAAAGATTGGATAGGTTGGGGTTGTTTTCTCTGGAACAGAGGAGGCTGAGGGGAGACCTGATTGAGGTGTATAAAATGATGAGGGGGGTGGATAGAGTGGATAGGACGGACCTGTTTCCCTTGGCAGAGGGGTCAACAAACAGGGGGCGTGGATTGACAGTAATTGGGGGGGGGGTTTAGAGGGGGAAATGTCTTCACCCAGAGGGGGGTGGGGGTCTGGGGCAGGGTCTCAGGGTCTGGGACGGAACTCGAGGCCTGAAAGGGCGGTCGAGGCAGAAACCCTCACCACAGCAGGCAGTGCACCTTGAAGGGCCGTATGCTACAGGGCGAGGGAGCGAGAGTGGGATTAGGCCGGGATGGCTCTCGGTCGGCCGGCGCCAGGCGGACACGATGGGCCGGAATGGCCTCCTTCCGTGCTGTAAATTCCTGTGATTCCATGATTCATTGTTTGTAATACTTGAGATATAACCTGATTCAGCATTAATGCAGGGTGGATAAGGGGGAACCAGTGGATGTGGTGCATTTGGATTTCCAGAAGACATTTGACAAGGTGCCACATAAAAGGTTACTGCATAAGATAAAAGTTCACGGGGTTGGGGGTAATATATTAGCATGGATAGAGGATTGGCTAACTAACAGAGAACAGAGAGTGGGGATAAATGGTTCATTCTCGGGTTGGCAATCAGTCACTAGTGGGGTGCCGCAGGGATCAGTGATGGGGCCCCAGCTATTTACAATCTATATCAACGACTTGGAAGAAGGGACTGAGTGTAACGTAGACAAGTTTGCTGACGATACAAAGATGGGAGGAAAAGCAATGTGTGAGGAGGACACAAAAAATCTACAAAAGGACACAGACAGGCTCAGTGAGTGGGCAAAAATTTGTCCGATGGATTATAATGTGGGAAAGTGTGAGGTCAGGCAGTTTGGCAGAAAAAAAATCACAGAGCAAGTTATTATTTAAATGGAGAAAGATTACAAATTGCGGCAGTACAGCGGGACCTGGGGGTTACTTGTACATGAAACACAAAAGGTTAGTATGCAGGTACAGCAAGTGATCAGGAAGGGCCAATGGTATCTTGGCCTTTATTGCAAAGGGGATGGAGTATAAAAGCAGGGAAGTCTTGCTCCAGTTACACAGGGTATTGGTGAGGCCACACCTGGAGTACTGCGTGCACAGTTTTGCTCTCCGTATTTACGAAAGGATAGACTTTGCTTTGGAGGCAGTTCAGAGAAGGTTCACTCGGTCGATTCCTGCTACTATTTGTTCATCTCAGGAGTCGGCCATTCGGCCCCTCGAGCCCTGCTCCGCCATTTAATATGATCGTAGTTGATCCGATCATGGACCCAGCTCCACTTCCCTGCCCGCCCCCTTATCGGTTAAGAAACTGTCTATCTCTGTCTTAAATATATTCAATGTCCCGGCTTCCACAGCTCTCTGAGGCAGCGAGTTCCACAGATTTACAACCCTCTGAGAGAAGAAATTCCTCCTCATCTCAGTTTTAAATGGGCGGCCCCTTATTCTAAGACCATGCCCCCTAGTTCTAGTCTCCCCCATCAGTGGGAACATCCTCTCTGCATCCACCTTGTCGAGCCCCCCTCATAATCTGATACGTTTCGATAAGATCGCCTCTCATTCTTCTGAACTCCAATGAGTAGAGGCCCAACCTGCTCAACCTTTCCTCATAAGTCAACCCCCTCATCCCCGGAATCGACCGAGTGAACCTTCTCTGAACTGCCTCCAAAGCAAAGTGTGTCCTTTGGTAAATACGGAGAGCAAAACTGTGCACGCAGTACTCCAGGTGTGGCCTCACCAATACCCTGTGTAACTGGAGCAAGACTTCCCTGCTTTTATACTCCATCCCCTTTGCAATAAAGGCCAAGATACCATTGGCCCTTCCTGATCACTTGCTGTACCTGCAGACTAACCTTTTGTGTTTCATGTACAAGTAACCCCCAGGTCCCGCTGTACTGCCGCACTCTAATCTTTCTCCATTTAAATAATAACTTGCTCTGTGATTTTTTTTCTGCCCAAAGTGCATGACCTCTCACTTTCCCACATTATACTCCATCTGACACATGTTTTCCCACTCACTGAAAGTAGGCAGGCAGGTACAGCAGGCGGTGAAGAAGGCAAATGGTATGTTGGCCTTCATAGCGAGAGGATTTGAGTATAGGAGCAGCGAGGTCTTACTGCAGTTGTACAGGGCCTTGGTGAGACCACACCTGGAATATTGTGTTCAGTTTTGGTCTCCTAATCTGAGGAAGGACATTCTTGCTATTGAGGGAGTGCAGCGAAGGTTCACCAGACTGATTCCCGGGATGGCGGGACTGACATATGAAGAAAGACTGGATCGACTGGGCTTATATTCACTGGAGTTTAGAAGAATGAGAGGGGATCTGATAGAAACATGTAAAATTCTGACGGGACTGGACAGGTTTAGATGCAGGAAGAATGTTCCCGATGTTGGGGAAGTCCAGAACCAGGGGCTCACACAGTCTAAGGATAAGGGGTAAGCCATTTAGGACCGAGATGAAGAGAAACTTCTTCACCCAGAGAATTGTGAACCTGTGGAATTCTCGACCACAGAAAGTTGTTGGGGGCCAGTTCGTTGGATATATTCAAAAGGGAGTTAGATGTGGCCCTTACGGCTAAAGGGATCAGGGGGGTATGGAGAGAAGGCAGGAGTGGGGTACTGAAGTTGCATGATCAGCCATGATCGTATTGAATGGTGGGGCAGGCTCGAAGGGCCCAATGGCGGGGGGCAGGCTCGAAGGGCCCAATGGCGGGGGGCAGGCTCGAAGGGCCCAATGGCGGGGGGCAGGCTCGAAGGGCCCAATGGCGGGGGGGCAGGCTCGATGGGCCCAATGGCGGGGGGCAGGCTCGAAGGGCCCAATGGCGGGGGGCAGGCTCGAAGGGCCCAATGGCGGGGGGGCAGGCTCGAAGGGCCCAATGGCGGGGGGCAGGCTCGAAAGGCCCAATGGCGGGGGGGCAGGCTCGAAGGGCCCAATGGCGGGGGGGGCAGGCTCGAAGGGCCCAATGGCGGGGTGGGGGGCAGGCTCGAAGGGCCCAATGGCGGGGGGGGCAGGCTCGAAGGGCCCAATGGCCTGCTCCTGCACCTATTTTCGACGTTAACCTGTCTATGTCCCTTTGTCGATTCCGAAATAGTTGAGGCATAGAATACAAGAGTAGGGGGAACCTTCTCCGAATAGATGTCTTATGTTTGTTCAGAATGGTTTGAAATTGGTTTGTCTAAATTGTCTCTGCTGTCCCTGCCCTCTGCTTTCCCTCTCTCTCTTCCCCCTCCCTCCCTCTCCCTCTCCCTCTCTTGCAGCCGCCCAGAAACTCTGTCACCTGCTGGGTTTGAACGTGACTGAGTTCACCCGGGCCATCCTGTCTCCACGCATCAAGGTCGGCCGCGACTACGTACAGAAGGCCCAGACCAAGGAACAGGTGAGCGATCGACGGGCCAGTGTTCCCACGTGTACCGCTGACGGGCCTCACGTCGTCCACCTTTAATCGACCGTTGGAGCGTAGCCTACGGTGAACTTGCGCACGACCCGTCATCGCGGAACCGAGGAAGACTCGCTCCCACTCTTAACTCGAGCTCTCGGGTGGCTGAACTGTCCAATACGGGAACCACAGTCCCTGTCACAGGGTGGGACAGATAGACGTTGAGGGAAAGGGGAGGGTGGGACAGATAGACGTTGAGGGGAAGGGGAGGGTGGGACAGATAGACGTTGAGGGGAAGGGGAGGGTGGGACAGATAGACGTTGAGGGAAGGGGAGGGTGGGACAGATAGACGTTGAGGGAAAGGGGGAGGGTGGGACAGATAGACGTTGAGTGAAGGGGAGGGTGGGACAGATAGACGTTGAGGGAAGGGGAGGGTGGGACAGATAGACGTTGAGGGAAGGGGAGGGTGGGACAGATAGACGTTGAGGGAAAGGGGAGAGTGGGACAGATAGACGTTGAGGGAAAGGGGAGGGTGGGACAGATAGACGTTGAGGGAAGGGGAGGGTGGGACAGATAGACGTTGAGGGAAGGGGAGGGTGGGACAGATAGACGTTGAGGGAAGGGGAGGGTGGGACAGATAGACGTTGAGGGAAGGGGAGGGTGGGACAGATAGACGTTGAGGGAAAGGGGAGGGTGGGACAGATAGACGTTGAGGGAAGGGGAGGGTGGGACAGATAGACGTTGACGGAAGGGGAGGGTGGGACTGGTTTGCCGCACGCTCCTTCCGCTGCCTTGCGCTTGCTTTCTGCGTGCTCGCAATTGGCGACGAGACTCGAGGTGCTCAGCGCCCTCCCGGATGCACTTCCTCCACTCGGGGGCGGACTGGTCTTTGGGCCCGGGGGGACTCCCAGGTGTCGGTGGGGGATGTTGCACTTTATCAGGGGAGGGGTGTGTCCCTTGTAACGTTTCCTCTGCCCCACCTTGGGGGCTCGCTTGCCCGTGAAGGAGTTCCGAGTCGAGCGCTCGCTTTGGGAGTCTCGTGTCTGGGGGGCGGGGGGGGGACACGCGGACAATGTGGGCCCTGCCCAGCGGAGCTGGTCGAGTGTGTGGTCAGTGCTTCGATGCTGGGGATGTCGGGCCTGGTCGAGGACGCTAACGTTGGTGCGTCTGTCCTCCCGGGGGGATTTGCAGGATCTCGCGGAGACAGCGTCGGTGGTATTTCTCCAGCGACTCGAGGTGTCTGCTGTACACGGTCCGTGTCTCTGGGCCACACAGGAGGGCGGGTATCACTACAGCCCTGTAGACCATGAGCTGGGGGTGAGGTACCTACTGTACACGGTCCGTGTCTCTGGGCCATACAGGAGGGCGGGTATCACTACAGCCCTGTAGACCATGAGCTGGGGGTGAGGTGTCTACTGTACACGGTCCGTGTCTCTGAGCCATACAGGAGGGCGGGTATCAATACAGCCCTGTAGACCATGAGCTGGGTGATGGATTTGAGGGGCCTGGTCTTCGAACACTCTGTTCCTCAGGCGGCCGAAGGCTGCACTGGCGCACTGGAGGGCGGTGTTGTTCCTCGTCGCCAATGTCTTGTTGACACGACCCACCCTCCCAATGGTAGGAGATTTTATTTTTCTATTCGTTCCTAGGGATTTGGACGTTGCCCATCCCTAATCGCCCCTTGAAAAGGTGGTGGTGAGCCGCCTTCTTGAACCGCTGCAGTCCGTGTGGTGAAGGTGCTCCCACAGTGCTGTTAGGGAGGGAGTTCCACGATGAAGGAACGGCCGATATATTTCCAAGTCGGGGTGGTGTGTGACTGGGAGGGGAATGTGGAGTTGGTGGTGTTCCCATGCGCCTGCTGCCCTTGTCCTTCTAGGAAGGTTGAAGTCTACAATCTCCCCAATGGGAGATGGTTACACCCTCCCATCCAGGTAGATGTATATACTCGAGGACTTAAGCCCCATAATCCAGGCCCACACTACCCGGTGCCAGTACTGAGGGAGCGCCGCACTGTCGGAGGAGCGGTACTGAGGGAGTGCCGTACTGCGCTGTCGGAGGGGGGCAGTACTGAGGGAGCGCCGCACTGCGCTGTCGGAGGGGCAGTACTGAGGGAGTGCCGTACTGCGCTGTCGGAGGGGCGGTACTGAGGGAGCGCCGCACTGTCGGAGGAGCGGTACTGAGGGAGTGCCGTACTGCGCTGTCGGAGGGGCAGTACTGAGGGAGCGCCGCACTGCGCTGTCGGAGGGGCAGTACTGAGGGAGTGCCGTACTGCGCTGTCGGAGGGGCAGTACTGATGGAGCACCGCACTGTGCTGTCGGAGGGGCGGTACTGAGGGAGCGCCGTATTGCGCCGTCGGAGGGGCAGTACTGAGGGAGCGCCGCACTGCGCTGTCGGAGGGGCAGTACTGAGGGAGCGCCGTACTGCGCTGTCGGAGGGGCTGTACTGCGCTGTCGGAGGGGCGGTACTGAGGGAGCGCCGTACTGCGCTGTCGGAGGGGCAGTACTGAGGGAGCGCCGTACTGCGCTGTCAGGGGCAGTACTGAGGGAGCGCCGTACTGTCGGAGGGGCGGTACTGAGGGAGCGCCGTACTGCGCTGTCGGAGGGGGGCAGTACTGAGGGAGCGCCGCAGTGGGTGTGTGGGCCTGGATTAAGGCGCTCGGGTCCTTCGGGGGGTGGGGGAAGTTTCTGCAACTGTCTCCATGTCTCCACGTGGACCGCGCGAGTCCCCACCTCGGTGCAATTGAACTCTGACTGTCCCTGTCTTCCCCTCTCGCCCACAGGCCGACTTTGCCATCGAGGCCCTGGCCAAGGCCTCTTACGAGCGCCTGTTCCGCTGGCTGGTGCATCGCATCAACAAGGCGCTGGACCGGACCAAGAGGCAGGGGGCTTCCTTCATCGGAATCCTCGACATTGCCGGATTTGAGATCTTCCAGGTCGGTCTGCGTTCGGTCAGCGCGGAGTGGCGCGCCCGACTGTGCGGGAGGTCGAAGTGCAGCGGGGGAGTGTGCGGGAGGTCAAAGATTGCGGGGTGCGTACGGTCCAATGCATGACCATTCTGGTCAATCTCCTTCTCTGCTCCAACCAGAACATAACATAAGAAGATAAGAATTAGGAACAGGAGTTGGCCATCTGGAGGAAATGTATTAGCACGGATCGAGAATTGGCTGGCGAACAGAAAGCAGAGAGTCGGGATAAATGGGTCCTTTTCGGGTTGGAAATCGGTGGTTAGTGGTGTGCCACAGGGATCGGTGCTGGGACCACAACTGTTTACAATATACACAGATGACCTGGAAGAGGGGACAGAGTGTAGTGTAACAAAGTTTGCAGACGACACAAAGATTAGCGGGAAAGCGGGTTGTGTAGAGGACACAGAGAGGCTGCAAAGAGATTTAGATAGGTTAAGCGAATGGGCTAAGGTTTGGCAGATGGAATACAATGTGGGAAAGTGTGAGGTCATCCACCTTGGGGGGAAAAAAAACACAGTAAAAGGGAATATTATTTGAATGGGGAGAAATTACAACATGCTGCGGGGCAGAGGGACCTGGGGGTCCTTGTGCACGAATCCCAAAAAGTTAGTTTGCAGGTGCAGCAGGGAATCGGGAAGGCGAATGAGATGTTGGCCTTCATTGCGAGAGGGATGGAGTACAAAAGCAGGGAGGTCCTGCTGCAACTGTACAGGGTATTGGTGAGGCCGCACCTGGAGTACTGCGTGCAGTTTTGGTCACCTTACTTAAGGAAGGATATACTGGCTTTGGAGGGGGTACAGAGACGATTCACTCGGCTGATTCCGGAGATGAGGGGGTTACCTTATGATGATAGATTGAGTAGACTGGGTCTTTACTCGTTGGGAGTTCAGAAGGACGAGGGGTGATCTTATAGAAACATTTAAAATAATGAAAGGGATAGACAGGATAGAGGCAGAGAGGTTGTTTCCACTGGTCGGGGAGACTAGAACTAGGGGGGCACACCCTCAAAATACGGGGGAGCCAATTTAAAACGGAGTTGAGAAGGAATTTCTTCTCCCAGAGGGTTGTGAATCTGTGGAATTCTCTGCCCAAGGAAGCAATTGAGGCTAGCTCATTGAATGTATTCAAGTCACAGATCGATAGATGTTTAACCAATAAGGGAATTAAGGGTTACGGGGAGCGGGCGGGTAAGTGGTGCTCAGTCCACGGCCAGATCAGCCATGATCTTGTTGAATGGCGGAGCAGGCTCAAGGGGCTAGATGGCCTACTCCTGTTCCTAATTCTTATGTTCTTATGTTCTTATTAATGTTGGGGAAGTCCAGAACCAGGGCTCACAGTCTAAGGATAAGGGGTAAGCCATTTAGGACCGAGATGAGGAGAAACTTCTTCACCCAGAGAATTGTGAACCTGCGGAATTCTCTACCACAGAAAGTTGTTGGGGGCCAGTTCGTTGGATATATTCAAAAGGGAGTTAGATGTGGCCCTTACGGCTAAAGGGATCAGGGGGGTATGGAGAGAAGGCAGGAATGGGGTACTGAAGTTGCATGATCAGCCATGATCATATTGAATGGTGGGGCAGGCTCGAAGGGCCCAATGGCCTGCTCCTGCACCTATTTTCTATGTTTTTATTAAGACGGTTCAACGCTAACTGCATTTTCTGCGGTCTGGAGGAGTCCGTGTTCCACATATATATCTTCTTGGGCATCGAGGAAGACTTGCTCCCACTCGAACACGAGATCTCGGGTGACTGAACAGTCCGATACGGGAACCACAGACCCTGTCACGGGTGGGACAGATAGACGTTGAGGGAAGGGGAGGGTGGGACAGATCGACGTTGAGGGAAGGGGAGGGTGGGACAGATAGACGTTGAGGGAAGGGGAGGGTGGGACAGATAGACGTTGAGGGAAAGGGGGAGGGTGGGACAGATGGACGTTGAGGGAAGGGGAGGGTGGGACAGATAGACGTTTAGGGAAGGGGAGGGTGGGACAGGTTTGCCGCATGCTCCTTCCGCTGCCTGCGCTTGCTTTCTGCGTGCTCGCAATTGGCGACGAGACTCGAGGTGCTCAGCGCCCTCCCGGATGCACTTCCTCCACTTAGGGCGAACTGGTCTTTGGGCCAGGGGGGACTCCCAGGTGTCGGTGGGGATGTTGCACTTTATCAGGGGGAGGGGTGTGTCCCTCGTAACGTTCCCTCTGCCCACCTTGGGGGCTCGCTTGCCCGTGAAGGAGTTCCGAGTCGAGCGCTCGCTTTGGGGAGTCTGGTGTCTGGCGGGGGGGGGGGGGGGGGACATGCGGACAATGTGGCCCTGCCCAGCGGAGCTGGTCGAGTGTGTGGTCAGTACTTCGATGCTGGGGATTAGACTGGGTGGGATATTAATGGGGGGGGCAGAGTGGGATTAGACTGGGTGGGATATTAAAGGGGGGAGTGAGCGGGAGAGTGGGATTAGACTGGGTGCGATATTAAAGGGGGGAGTGAGGGGGAGAGTGGGATTAGACTGGGTGGGATATTAAAGGGGGGAGTGAGGGGAGAGTGGGATTCGACTGGGTGGGATATTAAAGGGGGGAGTGAGGGGAGAGTGGGATTCGACTGGGTGGGATATTGAAGGAAGGGGGAGAGTGGGATTTGACTGGGTGAGATAGTAAAGGAAGGGGGAGAGTGGGATTAGATTGGGTGGGATATTAAGGGAGGGGGAGAGTGGGATTAGACTGGGTGGGATATTAAAGGGGGGAGTGAGGGGAGAGTGGGATTAGACTGGGTGGGATATTAAAGGGTGCAGGGAGAGTGGGATTAGACTGGGTGGGATATTAAAGGGTGCAGGGAGAGAGGGTGGATGATAGGAGTGGCATAGCCAGTCACGATGTTCACAAGACTCAATAGAACATAGAAAATAGGTGCAGGAGCAGGCCATTGGGCCCTTCGAGCCTGCCCCACCATTCAATATGATCATGGCTGATCATGCAACTTCAGTACCCCACTCCTGCCTTCTCTCCATACCCCCCTGATCCCTTTAGCCGTAAGGGCCACATCTAACTCCCTTTTGAACATATCCAACGAACTGGCCCCCAACAACTTTCTGTGGTAGAGAATTCCACAGGTTCACAATTCTCTGGGTGAAGAAGTTTCTCCTCATCTCGGTCCTAAATGGCTTACCCCTTATCCTTAGACTGTGTGAGCCCTGGTTCTGGACTTCCCCAACATCGGGAACATTCTTCCTGCATCTAACCTGTCCAATCCCGTCAGAATTTTATATGTTTCTATGAGATCCCCCCCCTCATTCTTCTAAATTCCAGTGAATATAAGCCCAGTCGATCCAGTCTTTCTTCATATGTCAGTCCTGCCATCCCGGGAATCAGTCTGGTGAACCTTCGCTGCACTCCCTCAATAGCAAGAATGTCCTTCCTCAGATTAGGAGACCAAAACTGAACACAATATTCCAGGTGTGGCCTCACCAAGGCCCTGTACAACTGCAGTAAGACCTCCCTGCTCCGATACTCAAATCCTCTCGCTATGAAGGCCAACATACCATTTGCCGCCTTCACCGCCTGCTGTACCTGCATGGCCAACTTTCAATGACTGATGTACCATGACACCCAGGTCTCGTTGCACCTCCCCTTTTCCTAATCTGTCACCATCCAGTTGGGTTCGGGGGATCCACGATGAGACAGGTGAGCAAGTTATTATTGAAATGGAGAAAGATTGCAAAGTGCTGCAGTACAGCGGGACCTGGGGGTTACTTGTACATGAAACACAAAAGGTTAGTACGCAGGTACAGCAAGTGATCAGGAAGGGCCAATGGTATCTTGACCTTTATTGCAAAGGGGGATGGAGTATAAAAGCAGGGAAGTCTTGCTCCAGTTACACAGGGTATTGGTGAGGCCACACCTGGAGTACTGCGTGCACAGTTTTGCTCTCCGTATTTACCAAAGGACACACTTTGCTTTGGAGGCAGTTCAGAGAAGGTTCACTCGGTCGATTCCGGGGATGAGGGGGTTGACTTATGAGGAAAGGTTGAGGAGGTTGGGCCTCTACTCATTGGAGTTCAGAAGAATGAGAGGTGATCTTATCGAAACGTATCAGATTATGAGGGGGGGGCTCGACAAGGTGGATGCAGAGAGGATGTTCCCACTGATGGGGGAGACTAGAACTAGGGGGCATGGTCTTAGAATAAGGGGCCGCCCATTTAAAACTGAGATGAGGAGGAATTTCTTCTCGTAAATCTGTGGAACTCGCTGCCTCAGAGAGCTGTGGAAGCCGGGACATTGAATATATTTACGACAGAGACAGACAGTTCCTTAACCGATAAGGGGGCGGGCAGGGAAGTGGAGCTGGGTCCATGATCGGATCAGGCCACGATGGTATTAAATGGCGGAGCAGGGCTCGAGGGGCCGAATGGCCCACTCCTGGCTCCTGTTTCTGATGTTCTGATTGTGTAACAAACGTGGCTGCCTTGGGAGCTGGATGTTCAGTTGCGTTCTGTTCTCTCTCCCCACCGCTCCCTCCCCTCCTCTCTCGCAGTTGAACTCCTTCGAACAGCTGTGCATCAACTACACCAACGAGAAGCTTCAGCAGCTCTTCAACCACACCATGTTCGTGCTGGAGCAGGAAGAGTATCAGCGCGAGGGCATCGAATGGAACTTCATCGATTTTGGACTTGACCTGCAACCTTGCATTGATCTCATTGAGAGACCGGTGAGTGCCGGAGGAAGGGAGAGCGGGGGGAGGGGGGGAAAAGAGTGCGCGCTGGGGCGGGTGAGGGGGAAGAGTGCTCGTTGGAGGGGGAGAGTGCGTGCGACAGTGTTGTCTCTCTCTCGCGCTCTGTGCGCCTGTCGCGCTCTGTGCGCCTGTCGCGCTCTCTGTGCGCCTGTCGCGCTCTCTGTGCGCCTGTCGCGCTCTCTGTGCGCCTGTCGCGCTCTGTGCGCCTGTCGCGCTCTGTGCGCCTGTCGCTCTCTGTGCGCCTGTCGCGCTCTGTGCGCCTGTCGCGCTTTGTGCGCCTGTCGCTCTCTCTGTGCGCCTGTCGCTCTCTCTGTGCGCCTGTCGCTCTCTCTGTGCGCCTGTCGCTCTCTCTGTGCGCCTGTCGCTCTCTCTGTGCGCCTGTCGCTCTCTCTGTGCGCCTCTGTGCGCCTGTCGCGCTCTCTGTGCGCCTGTCGCGCTCTCTGTGCGCCTGTCGCGCTCTCTGTGCGCCTGTCGCGCTCTCTGTGCGCCTGTCGCGCTCTCTGTGCGCCTGTGTCGCTCTCTGTGCGCCTGCGCCTGTCGCTCTCTGTGCGCCTGTCGCTCTCTGTGCGCCTGTCGCTCTCTGTGCGCCTGTCGCTCTCTGTGCGCCTGTCGCTCTCTGTGCGCCTGTCGCTCTCTGTGCGCCTGTCGCTCTCTGTGCGCCTGTCGCTCTCTGTGCGCCTGTCGCGCTCTCTGTGCGCCTGTCGCGCTTGTGCGCCTGTCGCGCTCTCTGTGCGCCTGTCGCGCTCTCTGTGCGCCTGCGCCTGTCGCTCTCTGTGCGCCTGTCGCTCTCCGTGCGCCTGTAACCCTGCTGTTTCTCCCCCCTGCAACTCCAGGCCAACACCCCAGGGATCCTTGCCCTGCTGGACGAGGAATGCTGGTTCCCCAAGGCGACCGACAAGACCTTTGTGGAGAAGCTGGTGCAGGAGCAAGGGACCCATCCCAAGTTCCAGAAAGTCCGCCAGCTGAAGGATAAGGCCGACTTCTGCGTCATCCACTATGCGGGCAAGGTCAGTGGGGTCACGGTCGGGGGGTGGGGGGCGGTGAATGGGGAGGGGTCAGGGAGTGCCGCAGTACAGCGGGACCTGGGGGTTACTTGTACATGAAACACAAAAGGTTAGTACGCAGGTACAGCAAGTGATCAGGAAGGGCCAATGGTATCTTGGCCTTTATTGCAAAGGGTGATGGAGTATAAAAGCAGGGAAGTCTTGCTCCAGTTGCACAGGGTATTGGTGAGGCCACACCTGGAGTACTGCGTGCACAGTTTTGCTCTCCGTATTTACCAAAGGACACACTTTGCTTTGGAGGCAGTTCAGAGAAGGTTCACTCGGTCGATTCCGGGGATGAGGGGGTTGACTTATGAGGAAAGGTTGAGGAGGTTGGGCCTCTACTCATTGGAGTTCAGAAGAATGAGAGGTGATCTTATCAAAACGTATCAGATTATGAGGGGGGCGCTCGACAAGGTGGATGCAGAGAGGATGTTCCCACTGATGGGGGAGACTAGAACTAGGGGGCATGGTCTTAGAATAAGGGGCCGCCCATTTAAAACTGAGATGAGGAGGAATTTCTTCTCTCAGAGGGTTGTAAATCTGTGGAACTCGCTGCCTCAGAGAGCTGTGGAAGCCGGGACATTGAATATATTTAAGGCGGAGATAGACAGATTTTTGAGCGATAATGGAGTGAAGGGTTATGGGGAGCGGGCAGGGAAGTGGAGCTGAGCCCATGATCGGACCAGCCACGATCGTATTAAATGGCGGAGCAGGGCTCGAGGGGCCGAATGGGCCTCCCCCTGTTCCTGTGTAACAGGCTCGAGGGGCTGAATGAGCCTCCTGTTCCTGTGTAACAGGCTCGAGGGGCCGAATGGGCCTCCTCCTGTTCCTGTGTAACAGGCTCGAGGGGCTGAATGGGCCTCCTCCTGTTCCTGTGTAACAGACTCGAGGGGCTGAATGGGCCTCCTCCTGTTCCTGTGTAACAGGCTCGAGGGGCCGAATGGGCCTCCTCCTGTTCCTGTGTAACAGGCTCGAGGGGCTGAATGGGCCTCCTCCTGTTCCTGTGTAACAGGCTCGAGGGGCCGAATGGGCCTCCTTTTTCTCACGCTCTCTCTCTCTCTCTCTCTCTCTCTCTCTCGCGCTACAGGTGGACTATAAGGCCGACGAATGGCTGATGAAGAACATGGATCCCCTGAACGACAATGTGGCCACTCTGCTCCATCAGTCCACTGACCGCTTCGTGGCCGAGCTGTGGAAGGACGGTGAGCACAGTCCCTGCCCTTCCCTGCCCCCTGGCCAGCCACCTCCGCCTCACTCTGTGTGTCTGTGTCCTATCCCCTCCGCGTCTCCAGCCGCCCCCTCGCCTTGTGAGGGCCGTTTGATCGAGACGTTGATCCCCTCGCCGATCGCTCATTCTCCGTCGCCCGCAATCCCTTATTCTAAGACCATGCCCCCTAGTTCTAGTCTCCCCCATCAGTGGGAACATCCTCTCTGCATCCACCTTGTCGAGCGCCCCCCTCATAATCTGATACGTTTCGATAAGATCACCTCTCATTCTTCTGAACTCCAATGAGTAGAGGCCCAACCTCCTCAACCTTTCCTCATAAGTCAACCCCCTCATCCCCGGAATCGACCGAGTGAACCTTCTCTGAACTGCCTCCAAAGCAAAGTGTGTCCTTTGGTAAATACGGAGAGCAAAACTGTGCACGCAGTACTCCAGGTGTGGCCTCACCAATACCCTGTGTAACTGGAGCAAGACTTCCCTGCTTTTATACTCCATCCCCCTTTGCAATAAAGGCCAAGATACCATTGGCCCTTCCTGATCACTTGCTGTACCTGCGTACTAACCTTTTGTGTTTCATGTACAAGTAACCCCCAGGTCCCGCTGTACTGCCGCACTTTGTAATCTTTCTCCGTTTCAATAATAACTTGCTTGTTTAGTTTTGCTCCCCTCAGTACTGCCCCTCCGACAGTGCGGGGCTCCCTCAGTACTGCCCCTCCGACAGTGCGGGGCTCCCTCAGTACTGCCCCTCCGACAGTACGGCGCTCCCTCAGTACTGCCCCTCCGACATCGCAGTGCGGCACTCCCTCAGTACTGCCCCTCCGACAGTGCGGGGCTCCCTCAGTACTGCCCCTCCGACAGTACGGCGCTCCCTCAGTACTGCCCCTCCGACAGTACGGCGCTCCCTCAGTACTGCCCCTCCGACAGTACGGCACTCCCTCAGTACTGCCCCTCCGACAGTGCGGCACTCCCTCAGTACTGCCCCTCCGACAGTACGGCGCTCCCTCAGTACTGCCCCTCCGACATCGCAGTGCGGCACTCCCTCAGTACTGCCCCTCCGACAGTGCAGCGCTCCCTCAGTACCGCCCCTCCAACATCGCAGTACGGCGCTCCCTCAGTACTGCCCCTCCGACAGTACGGCACTCCCTCAGTACCGCCCCTCCAACATCGCAGTACGGCGCTCCCTCAGTACTGCTCCTCCAACAGTGTAGCACTCCCTCAGTACTGCCCCTCCGACAGTACTCCGCTCCCTCAGTACTGCCCCTCCGACAGTACGGCGCTCCCTCAGTACTGCCCCTCCGACAGTACGGCGCTCCCTCAGTACTGCCCCTCCGACAGTACGGCGCTCCCTCAGTACTGCCCCTCCGACAGTACGGCGCTCCCTCAATACTGCCCCTCCGACAGTACGGCACTCCCTCAGTACCGCCCCTCCGACATCGCAGTACGGCGCTCCCTCAGTACTGCCCCTCCGACAGTACGGCGCTCCCTCAGTACTGCCCCTCCGACAGTACGGCGCTCCCTCAGTACTGCCCCTCCGACAGTGCGGCGCTCCCTCAGTACCGCCCCTCCGATAGTACGGCGCTCCCTCAGTACTGCCCCTCCGACAGCGCAGTACGGCACTCCCTCAGTACTGCCCCTCCGACAGTGCGGCACTCCCTCAGTACCGCCCCTCCGACAGTACGGCGCTCCCTCAGTACTGCTCCTCCGACAGTACGGCGCTCCCTCAGTACTGCTCCTCCAACAGTACGGCACTCCCTCAGTACTGCCCCTCCGACAGTACGGCGCTCCCTCAGTACTGCCCCTCCGACAGTACGGCGCTCCCTCAGTACTGCCCCTCCGACAGTACGGCGCTCCCTCAGTACTGCCCCTCCGACAGTACGGCGCTCCCTCAGTACTGCCCCTCCGACAGTACGGCGCTCCCTCAGTACTGCCCCTCCGACAGTACGGCGCTCCCTCAGTACTGCCCCTCCGACAGTACGGCGCTCCCTCAGTACTGCCCCTCCGACAGTACGGCGCTCCCTCAGTACCGCCCCTCCGACAGTGCGGCGCTCCCTCAGTACCGCCCCTCCGATAGTACGGCGCTCCCTCAGTACCGCCCCTCCGACAGTACGGCACTCCCTCAGTACTGCTCCTCCGACAGTACGGCGCTCCCTCAGTACCGCCCCTCCGACAGTACGGCACTCCCTCAGTACTGCTCCTCCGACAGTACGGCGCTCCCTCAGTACTGCCCCTCCGACAGTGCGGCGCTCCCTCAGTCCTGGGAGAGCCAGCCGAGGTTTCTGAGCTCAGTGCACTGCAGTGGGTCTTGAACCCACAGACTTGTACCCCAACTCGCTTGCAGTAAACGCCCCCTCGAGCCCTGCTCCGCCATTCAATACGATGACGGCTGATCCGAACCTGGGCTCAGCTCCACTTCCCCGCCCGACCCCCCCCATAACCCTTCACTCCCTTCTCGCTCGAAAATCTGTCTATCCCCGGACTAACAATTGAACCGACTGGCCTCTTTCTGTGCCGTACATCCGCTGTAATTCCCTCTCGCTCTCCCTCTCGTCCCTCAGTCGACCGGATCGTGGGCTTGGACCAGGTGTCGGGCATGAACGAGATGACGTTTGGCTCGTCCTACAAGACCAAGAAAGGTATGTTTCGCACAGTGGGGCAGCTGTACAAGGAATCGCTCTCGAGGCTGATGGCCACCCTTCGTAATACCAATCCCAACTTCGTACGATGCATCATCCCGAACCACGAGAAGAGGGTGAGCATCCCGAGGGGAGGGGCGGGAGTGAGGGAGCACCGCACTGCGCTGTCGGAGGGGGCGGTACTGAGGGAGCACCGTACTGTCGGAGGGGCAGTACTGAGGGAGCACTGCGCTGTCGGTGGGGCAGTACTGAGGGAGTGCCGTACTGCGCTGTCGGAGGGGCGGTACTGAGGGAGCGCCGTACTGCGCTGTGGGAGGGGCAGTACTGAGGGAGGGTTAAGAACATAAGAAATAGGAGCAGGAGTCGGCCATTGGGCCCTTCGAGCCTGCCCCACCATTCAATATGATCATGGCTGATCATTCCCTCAGTACCCCACTCCTGCCTTCTCTCCATACCCCCCCCTGATCCCTTTAGCCGTAAGGGCCACATCTCACTCCCTTTGGAATATATCCAACGAACTGGCCCCCAACAACTTTCTGCGGTAGAGAATTCCACAGGTTCACAATTCTCTGGGTGAAGAAGTTTCTCCTCATCTCGGTCCTAAATGGCTTACCCCTTATCCTTAGACTGTGTGAGCCCTGGTTCTGGACTTCCTCAACATCGGGAACATTCTTCCTGCATCTAACCTGTCCCGTCCTGTCAGAATTTTATATGTTTCTATGAGATCCCCCCCTCATTCTTCTAAACTCCAGTGAATATAAGCCCAGTCGATCCAGTCTTTCTTCATATGTCAGTCCTGCCATCCCGGGAATCAGTCTGGTGAACCTTCGCTGCACTCCCTCAATAGCAAGAATGTCCTACCTCAGATTAGGAGACCAAAACTGAACACAATATTCCAGGTGTGGCCTCACCAAGGCCCTGTACAACTGCAGTAAGACCTCCCTACTCCTATACTCAAATCCTCTCGCTATGAAGGCCAACATGCCATTTGCCTTCTTCACCGCCTGCTGTACCTGCATGGCCAACTTTCAATGACTGATGTCCCATGACACCCAGGTCTCGTTGCATCTCCCCTTTTCCTGATCTGTGGCCATTCAGATAATATTCTGCCTTCCTGTTTTTGCCCCCAAAGTGGATCACCTCACATTTATCCACATTATACTGCGTCTGCCATGTATTTGCCCCACTCACCTAACCTGTCCAAGTCACCCTGCAGCCTCTTAGCATCCTCCTCACAGCTCACACCGCCACCCAGCTTAGTGTCATCGCAGCCCTCGCCATCGGCCGGGAAAGTGGAGTTGTGATCGGCCGAGATCTGACGGAATGGCGGAGCAGGCTCGAGGGGCCGAATGGCCGACTCCTGCTCCTGACTTCTGCCGTCCTGGTGTGGAGAGAAGTGGAGGCGGGGGGGTGGGGGGGAAGATCAGAGATGGGTTTGGGCCTCGAGCGAGCGTGCGTGCGGGGCTGGGGCCGTGGGTGTGTTTGGGGCACGGCGCGTGCTCTCGCGCCCTCCGCTGGGAGGCGGCGGATTGAGTGTTCGGCCTGCTCTGTGCCAGTGGCGACCTCCTCTCTGACCCCGCTCCCTCTCTTTTCCCCCCCCCCCCCCCCCCCCCCCCCCCAACACACGCAGGCCGGGAAGCTTGAACCTCACCTCGTCCTCGATCAGCTGCGCTGCAACGGGGTGCTGGAGGGGATCCGCATCTGTCGGCAAGGCTTCCCCAATCGTATCGTCTTCCAGGAGTTCCGGCAAAGGTGAGGCCGGGTGGGGGAAGGGCCGGTCACAGCGGGTGTGTGGGGTGTCATGGGGAGAGGTGCTGGTCCCGAACCTACGCGATACTCGGAGGGCTCCGTCATTTTTGGGCAAGGGACCCAACAGCAGCCATTTTGGGCAAGGGACCAGACAGCAGCCATTTTGGGCAAGATACCAACAGCAGCCAATATTGGTCAAGGTACCAACAGCAGCCAATATTGGTCAAGGTACCAAACACCAGCCATTTTGGTCAAGGTACCAACAGCAGCCAATATTGGTCAAGGTACCAAACACCAGCCATTTTGGTCAAGGTACCAACAGCAGCCAATATTGGTCAAGGTACCAAACACCAGCCATTTTGGTCAAGGTACCAACAGCAGCCAATATTGGTCAAGGTACCAACAGCAGCCAATATTGGTCAAGGTACCAAACACCAGCCATTTTGGGCAAGGTAATCGAACACCAGCCATTTTGGGCAAGATACTCGAATGGCTGCCCCTCTCTCTTCCCCCCCGCCCAGCCACGTGACCTCCTGCAAACCCCGGCCCCGTGGTTTTACCAAGAAACAAAGGCTGTCTGACTGGAGGGCGAGTCAGCTGACTGATGCGACAAGATGGCGGACGGGTGAACCAACGCCACAAGATGGCGGAGGAGGGGGGTTTTGACGGAGCCACCCGGTGGCCTGAATGTGAACCTGCACCGTGACTGTCGGAAGCTCCAATCGGCCAGCAGCGTATTTTGGGGGTGGGGGGGGCAGAGTTCCAGACTCCCACTGCCCTTTGTGGGTAGAATTCCTGCCCGACATCACCCCTGAACGGCCGGGCTCGAACTTTAAGGTGACCCCACCCCCCCCCCCCCCGGCAACCGGAGGATATAGATCCCCTCTCGATCCACCCGATCGAATCCTTCAGTCATCTAAACATCTCGATTAGATCGCCTATTGGGCTTCTATACTCGGGGCAAGGCACAGAATTTTGTTGGGGAAGGGTATTGAGGGATATGGAGACAGACAGAGAGAGAGAGAGAGAGAGAGAGCGGGACACAGAGCGACACACAGAGAGCGAGCGAGCGCTCTCTCTCTCTGTGTCTCTCGCGCGCTCTCTCTCTGTGTCTCTCGCGCGCTCTCTCTCTGTGTCTCTCGCGCGCGCTCTCTCTGTGTCTCTCGCGCGCTCTCTCTCTGTGTCTCTCGCGCGCTCTCTCTCTGTGTCTCTCGCGCGCTCTCTCTCTGTGTCTCTCGCGCGCTCTCTCTCTGTGTCTCTCGCGCGCTCTCTCTCTGTGTCTCTCGCGCGCTCTCTCTCTGTGTCTCTCGCGCGCTCTCTCTCTGTGTCTCTCGCGCGCTCTCTCTGTGTCTCGCGCGCGCTCTCTCTCTGTGTCTCTCGCGCGCTCTCTCTCTGTGTCTCGCGCGCGCTCTCTCTCTGTGTCTCGCGCGCGCTCTCTCTCTGTGTCTCGCGCGCGCTCTCTCTCTGTCTCTCGCGCGCGCTCTCTCTCTGTCTCTCGCGCGCGCTCTCTCTCTGTCTCTCGCGCGCGCTCTCTCTCTGTCTCTCGCGCGCGCTCTCTCTCTGTCTCTCGCGCGCGCTCTCTCTCTGTCTCTCGCGCGCGCTCTCTCTCTGTCTCTCGCGCGCGCTCTCTCTCTGTCTCTCGCGCGCGCTCTCTCTCTGTCTCTCGCGCGCGCTCTCTCTCTGTCTCTCGCGCCCGCTCTCTCTCTGTCTCTCGCGCCCGCTCTTCTCTCTGTCTCTCGCGCGCGCTCTCTCTCTGTCTCTCGCGCGCGCTCTCTCTCTGTCTCTCGCGCGCGCTCTCTCTCTGTCTCTCGCGCGCGCTCTCTCTCTGTCTCTCGCGCGCGCTCTCTCTCTGTCTCTCGCGCCCGCTCTGTCGGTGCGCTCTGTCTCTCGCGCCCGCTCTCTCTCTGTCTCTCGCGCGCGCTCTCTCTCTGTCTCTCGCGCCCGCTCTCTCTCTGTCTCTCGCGCCCGCTCTCTCTCTGTCTCTCGCGCGCGCTCTCTCTCTGTCTCTCGGTGTCCCGCGCGCGCTCTGTCTCGGTGTCCCGCGCGCGCTCTGTCTCGGTGTCCCGCGCGCGCTCTGTCTCGGTGTCCCCCGCGCGCTCTGTCTCGGTGTCCCGCGCGCGCTCTGTCTCGGTGTCCCGCGCGCGCTCTGTCTCGGTGTCCCGCGCGCGCTCTGTCTCGGTGTCCCGCGCGCGCTCTGTCTCTCGGTGTCCCGCGCGCGCTCTGTCTCGGTGTCCCGCGCGCGCTCTGTCTCGGTGTCCCGCGCGCGCTCTGTCTCGGTGTCCCGCGCGCGCTCTGTCTCTCGGTGTCCCGCGCGCGCTCTGTCTCGGTGTCCCGCGCGCGCTCTGTCTCGGTGTCCCGCGCGCGCTCTGTCTCTCGGTGTCCCGCGCGCGCTCTGTCTCGGTGTCCCGCGCGCGCTCTGTCTCGGTGTCCCGCGCGCGCTCTGTCTCGGTGTCCCGCGCGCGCTCTGTCTCGGTGTCCCGCGCGCGCTCTGTCTCGGTGTCCCGCGCGCGCTCTGTCTCGGTGTCCCGCGCGCGCTCTGTCTCGGTGTCCCGCGCGCGCTCTGTCTCGGTGTCCCGCGCGCGCTCTGTCTCTCGGTGTCCCGCGCGCGCTCTGTCTCTCGGTGTCCCGCGCGCGCTCTGTCTCTCGGTGTCCCGCGCGCGCTCTGTCTCTCGGTGTCCCGCGCGCGCTCTGTCTCTCGGTGTCCCGCGCGCGCTCTGTCTCTCGGTGTCCCGCGCGCGCTCTGTCTCTCGGTGTCCCGCGCGCGCTCTGTCTCGGTGTCCCGCGCGCGCTCTGTCTCGGTGTCCCGCGCGCGCTCTGTCTCTCGGTGTCCCGCGCGCGCTCTGTCTCTCGGTGTCCCGCGCGCGCTCTGTCTCTCGGTGTCCCGCGCGCGCTCTGTCTCTCGGTGTCCCGCGCGCGCTCTGTCTCGGTGTCCCGCGCGCGCTCTGTCTCGGTGTCCCGCGCGCGCTCTGTCTCTCGGTGTCCCGCGCGCGCTCTGTCTCGGTGTCCCGCGCGCGCTCTGTCTCTCGGTGTCCCGCGCGCGCTCTGTCTCTCGGTGTCCCGCGCGCGCTCTGTCTCTCGGTGTCCCGCGCGCGCTCTGTCTCTCGGTGTCCCGCGCGCGCTCTGTCTCTCGGTGTCCCGCGCGCGCTCTGTCTCTCGGTGTCCCGCGCGCGCTCTGTCTCTCGGTGTCCCGCGCGCGCTCTGTCTCGGTGTCCCGCGCGCGCTCTGTCTCTCGGTGTCCCGCGCGCGCTCTGTCTCTCGGTGTCCCGCGCGCGCTCTGTCTCTCGGTGTCCCGCGCGCGCTCTGTCTCTCGGTGTCCCGCGCGCGCTCTGTCTCTCGGTGTCCCGCGCGCGCTCTGTCTCTCGGTGTCCCGCGCGCGCTCTGTCTCTCGGTGTCCCGCGCGCGCTCTGTCTCTCGGTGTCCCGCGCGCGCTCTGTCTCTCGGTGTCCCGCGCGCGCTCTGTCTCTCGGTGTCCGCGCGCGCTCTGTCTCTCGGTGTCCCGCGCGCGCTCTGTCTCTCGGTGTCCCGCGCGCGCTCTGTCTCTCGGTGTCCCGCGCGCGCTCTGTCTCTCGGTGTCCCGCGCGCGCTCTGTCTCTCGGTGTCCCGCGCGCGCTCTGTCTCTCGGTGTCCCGCGCGCGCTCTGTCTCTCGGTGTCCCGCGCGCGCTCTGTCTCTCGGTGTCCCGCGCGCGCTCTGTCTCTCGGTGTCCCGCGCGCGCTGCTTCTCTCGGTGTCCCGCGCGCGCTCTGTCTCTCGGTGTCCCGCGCGCTCTGTCTCTCGGTGTCCCGCGCGCGCTCTGTCTCTCGGTGTCCCGCGCGCGCTCTGTCTCTCGGTGTCCCGCGCGCGCTCTGTCTCTCGGTGTCCCGCGCGCGCTCTGTCTCTCGGTGTCCCGCGCGCGCTCTGTCTCTCGGTGTCCCGCGCGCGCTCTGTCTCTCGGTGTCCCGCGCGCGCTCTGTCTCTCGGTGTCCCGCGCGCGCTCTGTCTCTCGGTGTCCCGCGCGCGCTCTGTCTCTCGGTGTCCGCGCGCGCTCTGTCTCTCGGTGTCCCGCGCGCGCTCTGTCTCTCGGTGTCCCGCGCGCGCTCTGTCTCTCGGTGTCCCGCGCGCGCTCTGTCTCTCGGTGTCCCGCGCGCGCTCTGTCTCTCGGTGTCCCGCGCGCGCTCTGTCTCTCGGTGTCCCGCGCGCGCTCTGTCTCTCGGTGTCCCGCGCGCGCTCTGTCTCTCGGTGTCCCGCGCGCGCTCTGTCTCTCGGTGTCCGCGCGCGCTCTGTCTCTCGGTGTCCCGCGCGCGCTCTGTCTCTCGGTGTCCCGCGCGCGCTCTGTCTCTCGGTGTCCCGCGCGCGCTCTGTCTCTCGGTGTCCCGCGCGCGCTCTGTCTCTCGGTGTCCCGCGCGCGCTCTGTCTCTCGGTGTCCCGCGCGCGCTCTGTCTCTCGGTGTCCCGCGCGCGCTCTGTCTCTCTCGGTGTCCCGCGCGCGCGCCGTAAGGTTTGACCCTGTGCTCTCTTCCTGCCCAGGTACGAGATTCTCACGCCGAACGCCATTCCCAAGGGATTCATGGACGGCAAGCAGGCTTGCGAACAAATGGTAAGCGCCCATGGCCGATCCCGTTGTTCGGACATGAGATAAGGCTGTCCCACATGAGTGATATCTCTCGCTCTCTCCAGATCTCCGGCGTCTAGTTTGGGGCAGGCGGGGAGGGAGAGAGATGGTCGGGGGGGTTACTTGTACAGGAAACACAAAAGGTTAGTATGCAGGTACAGCAAGTGATCAGGAAGGGCCAATGGTATCTTGGCCTTTATTGCAAAGGGGATGGAGTATAAAAGCAGGGAAGTCTTGCTCCAGTTACACAGGGTATCGGTGAGGCCACACCTGGAGTACTGCGTGCACAGTTTTGCTCTCCGTATTTACGAAAGGATACACTTTGCTTTGGAGGCAGTTCAGAGAAGGTTCACTCGGTTGATTCCGGGGATGAGGGGGTTGACTTATGAGGAAAGGTTGAGGAGGTTGGGCCTCTACTCATTGGAATTCAGAAGAATGAGAGGTGATCTTATCGAAACGTATCAGATTATGAGGGGGGCTCGACAAGGTGGATGCAGAGAGGATGTTCCCACTGATGGGGGAGACTAGAACTAGGGGGCATGGTCTTAGAATAAGGGGCCGCCCATTTAAAACTGAG